>NC_047110.1:106044032-106137556 GCF_902500255.1 Thalassophryne amazonica
TTTGGGGGTTTTGACCTTTGTGTACTTATATTAGTGGGATTTATTGCCTTATTATTAGAGTTTATTTGTTTAGTGGTTTGAATCCTGGAAAAGCCCAATATAAATGCAGTATTCAGTTTCAACTTATTTTCATTTATGTCCCGCCAAATCACAACAAAGTTGCCTCAAGGTGCTTCGCACAAGTAAGGTCTAACGTTACCAACCCCCAGAGCAAGAACACAGGTGACAGCGGCAAGGAAAAACTCCATTTGAGGAAGAAACCTCAAGCAGACCAGACTCAAAGGGGTGACCCTCTGCTTGGGCCATGCTACAGACACAAATACTGACACAAATTACAAAAACAATTCCTAATAAAATGAATTAAAAGTAAAAAAACATAGTAACATACTATGCCAGTATGCTAGCCATACGAAAGGGAAAATAAGTACATCTTAAGTCTAACTTGAAAGTCTTTACAGAATCTATAGATACTAGAGTATTCACAACGCTTCACTTTTCGCCATTTTGTTGCAGCCTTATTACAAAATGGATCAGATTGATTTTCCCCCTCAAATTGTACACAACACCCCATAATGACAACATGAATTTTTTTTTAATTTTTACAAATTTATAGGTAAACTCCCCCAAAGAAATCACACGTACATGTTGATGCACCTTTGGCAGCAATTACAACCCCAAGTCTTCTTGAATATGATGTCACAGGCTTGGTGCACTTGAGCAATTTTGCGGACTGGGGCGACGGTTCGTCTTTCAGTAGGACAATGACCCTAAGATATCAAAGGAATGGCTTCAGGACAACTCTGTGAATGTCCTTGAGTGGTCCAGCCAGAGTCCAGACCTGAATCCGACTGAACATCTCTGGAGAGATCTGAAAATGTCTGTGCACCGACGCTCCCAATCCAACCTGATGGAGCTTGAGAGGTGCTGCAAAGAGGAATGAGCACTTTGTTTGCACTACTTAATTTAAAAATTATCCCGGGGAGCATGCCCCCTCACCCCCTAGTCAAACCCCTTCCCGTCTAATAAACCTAGATCCACCCCTGTGTGCGGAAACGCCACAACATCAGCTGCCTTCAAGCACGCCATCATTTTAAAAGGATTTTCTCGTGGCAGCAGGCTGCATAAAGAAACCCATTCACATTTCAGACATAATGTGTACGACAGGGAATCTAACACTTAGTCAACTTGCCACTGTCACTCTCTGTCCTCTAAATCCCAAACTGGATTTCCCTGAGGCAGCAGTTCCTTGCTGCTGCCCTCAGGCTAAATTCCAGCAGGCTACGGCAGCGTGTACGCCTCATAAAGTTGTCAGCTGTGGTTGCCAGACACACAGACGCTTCATTTTATGGTAGCGTTGAAAAAACGGTGCTGAGATGGTGAAATTTTGCTGCATAATCAATCAGTTATTTTTAATCACTCAGGGACTAATTTTCATATTCTGCATGCATTTTGTGTTGCTTTTCTGGAGGAGGCACACATGACGGTAACAATAGATATAGAAGCCTGCAGGTTGCATTGAGCTAGAAAATATGTTTAATAAATATGAGTTATATGACATTTCTGCTATAACTCTATGTGGAAAGTGTCATGGAGCAAATGAGATATTTGAAAATTCAGTGAATGTGAGGTAGGGGTCAGCAGTACACCAGTGTCACAGTGCAACACCTTGGGCCTTTTTGTTTTCATGCGAAACAATAATAACACAGATGAAATAATGCCATATATTCATTAATTTTGAGATTAATAAACATTTTGGTGCAGTTCTAATCAGTGCTTCTGTGATCAGGACCACAGACTGAGGAGGCCATTAATATCCCCCCCACCCAATATTCCAGTGAGGCAGAACATTTGTTAAAAACTTTTTTTGACATAACTCATTAAAAAGTCATTTAACATGTGCACATAGCTGGTGTGCATCCGTGCTAAAAATAAATGCAGTGTGGCAAACACAGAGGGAAGCACATTTGCTACAAGCTTTCTGCTGCACACACACGCACCTGTGCACCAGTTATGTGAATGATGGTTAAAGGAAATCATTGGACCTTTTACACTTCCAACTTAATGTAGCAGTTGCACTCTGCGTTGTGTTGTTATGACTCCACCCATTTGCTCCCTTGGGACCAGAAGGCTCAGGGCTCTGGCCTTGTGACCAGAGAATCCTTTTGAGCTGTTGGGAGTGAGGTTTATTAACTACATCTGCACAGCGACACCTGCTGGCCTCCATTACACTCACCCCCCTAAACTCATTCCCATCCGGGTCACGGCACCAGTGTAACCGTGCTCAACTGCAATTCATGCAGCTGGGCTGGTTCAGTAAACCCCTCAACTCTGCGTTATGTGATTTTATTGAAGGTGGGGAGGCTTGCTTTGGATTTTGGTTGTTTATTCTCGAGCACCTCTCTCATACACTGATGAGATACACAATGAAAGTGCATATAAAAAAGAACACAAAAGCATATTTGTACCTGAACAAAACAAAACTGCTCAGACATCACGGCCCAGAGTCTCACTCATGCAGCCCACTACAACACATGCTAGTGTGGAGATAAGCAGGTAGTTGAATATATGTTACAAAGATAAACACACTTGTAAATGATATGAACACCGCTAATACATATTTCAGCTCAGTTACAGCTTCATATCATACTGATTGTGAAATAAACAAAAAAACAGCTAACATTGTTGTGCTCTGCAACTCACCTTGAGCATCTCTCTCATACACTGATGAGGCGGTACCACTGCCTACCATTTATATAGTCCAGAGAGAGGGCGCTCTTGAGCCACGGACTTACTGAAAACCACGCAACGAGCAAGTGGAATGAAAACCCACAGTCTCTGTTACATTAAGTCTTAACTATTGTTCATTAACACAGCCATAGGCCTTTAAACATATTAAACTGCAAAAACCCTTTTTTTTCCCCAAAATGTTTTCACACAGATTTGAATTTTGAAGGAAAAGATTTGAAAATGAAAACGGTCAAAAAAAATTATTAATAAATTGGTATAGTGCAAAATTAGTAAAATCCAGATTTCCTAGTTAATTCCGGAACTCACGCTCCAACTTACCTCTACTCATGAAAAAGACCCCAAGATTAGGGATGTCCCGATCCGATCACGTGGCATCAGACTTGATCGAAATCGGACGTTGCATCCCAATCAGGAATCTGATATAGATTTTATCCTCATTATTTTGATCAGCGCTGTTTCAGGCTCATTATTGCAGATTAATGGGCCTTTCACGCGTCGGAAGTGTCAGAGGTGTCAGGAATCAGTCTAAAAAGCATTATTTTCAATGAGACGCGTTGCTTTTTAGAGGCGTCAGAAGCTTCGCGTCAAAAGCCAAGCTAAAGCGACGCTTCTGACGGGAGCGCGCATTGCTGCTTTTTGGCAGGCTAACGCTGTACAAAGCAGAAACATGTCACAGGACTGTTCATTCATAGAGCAGTTTTCTGAAGAAAAATCCTTGGAAATGTTTTTTGTTGTTATTTGTTACCTCAAAATTTCTGATTACTGTTAAAAAAGGTTTAGAACGCTTGTAATTAAAATAGCTAAATCAATAATGGTTCTTTAGAAACTGTTCATCTGTAAATTAAAACCACCTGTTATTTCAGATTAGATAATTTCTTGTTTAACATAAGGAACCTTGGACATTTATTTTTAGACAAATAAAATAACATGGAAATTTGTTCACTTTTTAAGTCTGGTAGATTATTACTTGATTGTTCAAGCTACCGCAAGAGAAGTGCACTGTTTAAGTGATAAATAATAAAATAAGATGTTTAAAATGAAAATATTATATATTAGCATTTGTTGATTGTTCATTCAGTTTTTTTAAAGTATCGGATCGAGACTCGGTATCGGCAGGTACTCAAAATCAGATGACTTGGAATTGGATCGGGGGCCAAAAAAAACCTGATCGGGACATCCCTACCCGAGATACTTAAATTCCTCCACCTGGGGCAGTAACTCTCCTCTGACCCAGAGGGGACATCCATTGTTTTTCCGACAGAGGACCATGGTCTCAGATTTGGAGGTACTGATTCTCATCCCAGTTGCTTCACACTTGTCCTCAAACCTGCTCAGTGAGCATGAAGGTCACCAGCTGATCAAACCAACATAATCCACAAACAACAGAGATGGAACTCTCAGGTCACCAAACTGGACACCGTCCAGTCCCTGACTGCGCTTTGAAGTCCTGTCCATGAACATCACAAACAGGATTTTTGACAAGAGGCCGTCCCTGGTGGAGTGAAACACCCACCAAAAACAGGTCTGATGTAATGTGGACACAACTCCTACTTGGTACTTTGGAGACCCGCTTGCATGTTGCAGTGAATCCGGTACTCTATACTCCACAGCACCCCCACAGGATATCCCGAGGGACCTGGTCATATGGCTTTTCCAGGTCCGCAGTACACATGGAGACTGGTTGGTCATATTTCCAAGACCCTTCTAATATCTTTCAAGGGTTAAGAGCTGGTCCACTGTTCCAGGACCAGGATGGTACCCGCTCCTCCTGAATCTACGTCTCCTCTCTAGTACCCTGGCATAGACTTTTCCAGGGAGGCTGAGAAGTGTGATTCCTCTTTAACTGGAACACACTCTCTGGTCCATTTTTTTTAAAAAGATGGAGACCATCACCCCAGTTTGTCAATCCAGATGTACTGTACCCATATTCCATTCAACAATGTATAAGTGTGTCAGCAACAACAGCTAAACAACATCCAGAGATTTCAGCATCTCAGGATGAATCTCATCCCCCCCACGGCAACTTGCCACCAAGGAGGTTTTTTTTTTTGACTACCTCAGTGATTTCCACTGGGTGGTGGTGCCAGATCTTCCCAAGTCTTCCATCTGTGCCTCCTCAACGGAGGGTCATGTCAGCAGGGTTGAGGAGATCCTCAAACTGTTCTTTCCACTGCCTGACGATCAGTGTTGCCACAGTTACTTTGAAAAAGTAATCCAATTACTGATTACTGATTACTCCTTGAAAAAGTAACTTAGTTACTTTACTGATTACTCAATTGTAAAAGTAACTAAGTTAGATTACTAGTTACTTTTTAGTTACTTTTCCCAGCTGCCGACAACAACCCTCTGCCACCTCAACATGACAATGATACCTGTTTTGCCAAAACTCACTTTATAGTCACCCTTTCTTGACTTCAATGAAATAAATACTTGTTTTATAAAAAGTAAAATAAAGACCTCTTTCTTGACCTCATATTTAACTGTTGACAGCACTGTAACAGTAAAACTTGCAATTTTGAACCTACATGTTTATAAATGTAACTATTAAATTCTAACATTTTTCTAACATTTAAATTCTCTCTAAACATTTTTACTTGTCGAAATTATTATTAGTTTAAGCAGTATTAGTAGTTGTAGTAAAAAACGGCTTCAAAACTGGACCTTTAATCTAGGGGTGTGTGAGGGGGGCACATCCCTCCTCCACGCCCCCATTCCATCTGGATTCGCCCCTGCTTTGGCGTTTGAGCACAAAGAATGGATTACATTTATTTATGCAGAAAACAGGACCAGATTTACAGGTAAGAAAGTTTTATTGCGTTTTCACATCATGTGGTCCTCAGAAAGAGTGTTTAGGTGCATTTGAGTAGAAAACAGTGTTAGTTTTGACGCGTCGCGGAGGATCAGCTGTTTTAACGACCAGATACAGAGCGGCTCAGCTCAGCTATAAATAAAGGAGGGAAAAAAGTATAAAAATGTCTTTGTAAGCTCAGTGCAGGTGTGCTGATCACCGCGCTTTAAGAGGTGAGGACGAGTCGAGCAGCTGCAAAAAACTGCAGATGAAAAGCTCACAGCTCGCTTAAAGTGGGCAGTTCAGTGGAACCCCGACCTCCTGCCCACGGACCAAGTTTAATGCTGCTATCGACCCACAATGAAAATAATAAGTAACGCACAGTGACATGGAGAAGTAACTTTACTCTGATTACTGATTTGGAAAGATTAACGCGTTAGATTACTCGTTACTAAAAAAAAAGTGGTCAGATAAGTAACGGGTTACCGGCATCACTGCTGACGATATCCTCAGTCCAGTTTAGCACCATTCCTCCCTGCTGAACACAGCCTAGACTAAACATGCCTCCCTTCCCTGAGGCACCTGACAGTTTGCAGAACCACTTTTACGCTGACCCGAAAGCCATTTTCCATGGCCTCTCCAAACTCCTCCCATACCTGAGTTTTTGCCTCAGCCACTACAGAGACTACAGTCCCTTCTGGCCTGCTGGTATCTATCCACTGACTCTGGACGTTCTGTGCCTGAACATGAACGGTCTTCTTCTTCAGCCTGACGGCTTTCCTGATCACTGGTGGACCCAGTGGGTCTTGAGTGCTGCCGTGACAAGCACTGATGACCTTCTTGCCTCAGCAATGGAGGCCTTGAACATGGACCACTGTGCTTCCATGTCCTGACCGCCCTCGGGATCTGGGAGAAGTTTCTTCAGAGGTTGCGGAGTTGAAGGCTGTCTGACAAACTCTTCCACCAAATGTTCCCAGAAAAACCTTCATCATGTTTAGGCCTTCCAGGTTAGCAAAGTAGCAGATACTACATGCTTTATTAAAAATCTATGAAAAATAATTTAATTCAGCACCATTTGGGGAGATGATGATCTAGTGGTTAAGGCGTTGGGCTTGAGACCAGAAGATCGTCTGTTCAAATCCCAGCCTGACAGGAAAATCCTAAGAGCCCTGGGCAAGGTCTTTAATCCCATATTGCTCCCGGTGTATAGTGACACCTTGTATGGCAGCACCCTGACATTGGGATGAATGTGAGGCATTATTGTAAAGCACTTTGAGCATCTGATGCAGATGGAAAAGCGCTATATACATGCAGTCCATTTATTTGGGGAATAACATCAGATGAAGAAGTCAGTAATTTTTAATTTCAAAGTCCTTATATTAAGGAAGAGCACATGCTGTGGTGTGCACATGTGCTACACTGAGTTCTTGTGTGTTGTTAAACTTGTGACTCAGCAGGTACATCTGGATTTAAGTACCTACGTCACATTCAAGAGTTAAGACTGGACTCGGGGCTCGAGGTTTAGCGACTTGACTACAACACTCCCTGACCACAGCAGTAAATTCAATCAATCAGCTACTTCCTTCGCCACAATACTACAGTGTTGACAGTAACCAGAGTTACACGTCTTTCACTCAAACAGCCTCCACACCACTTTACCAATAGTCCTCTTTCCCTCATTGTCAAAGTAGTGAAGGTAGCATGTAGCATCAACGTCATGTACTCAGGCCTTGACAGGACAAGCTAGCTTTAGCTTCACAGAGGGATAGCAGTCGCCACAAGAGCTGTGGACTCGGAGCTTTGAGATAATAACTTAAAACTTTAGTAAATAGAGACGGGAAGCTGACAAGAAACCTCAGACACATTTACACCTCACGGGTCCACGGAAGAACCGCAGCGCGGGTGTTTGACTGACGGCCGATCTCTGCTTAAGCCCACGAGCTTTCAGCGCTGACAAAGACGGGAAAAATTGATAAAAAAAAAAAAACGGAATGGAGTTTGCTTTATCAAACAGTCCAGAGGTGTCCAGGGGTTCACCCTCAGGTTGCTTACATGAAATCACACTTATGTGTACCCACACACAAAAACCAGTCCTCACTTAAATGGGAAAATGGCAAATGGTTTTCTATCTGATGCAGACACTCAAAGTTCTTTCCAGTGATGCCTCATGTTCTCTTATTCACATGTACACTCGGTGTGCTGTCGTGCAAAGCACTCAACTGCACACCGAGAGCAACATGGGTATTAAGGACTTTGCTCAAGAGACCTTATAGTTATTGCATTTCTTCTAGTTATCCAACTCTAATGAAATTACCAGTAGGGTATGTGTGTGTGTGAGTGACTGCAGAGAAGATAACTCAAAAACAGCTGGACAGACTTTGTTCAAACGCGGTGGGAATATTACTTGGATAGCTATATAAAGATGGTTAGATTTTGGAGCAGTTTGTTCAAAGGTCAAGGAACAGATACTCCAAAAACCTCTTTACTTTTCTTTTTTTTTTATCTTTGCATTTCTCAACAACCAATAAGCTTACATTTATCAATTTTGGTGGGGATATTATACCTGGATCGATATCCAGAGGCCCATGTATGTGTGTGTGTGTGTGTGTGTGTATAAAACAGCAAACTATTATCCCACAGTAGCATCTCTGGAAATGTCCCAGCAAGTAAAGTCCTTCCCCATTCACCATCTGTCTTCAACAGCAGTTCACACCTTGTGCTTCACTACATGTGCTTGGAGATGACTGCACTAGAGTTGGGTGGATCGATCCTTATATCGATACCAACGCTGGTATTGATATTGAACGATCCTCGTGTAAAAGATCGATACTCAAGCTTTTTTTTCTCTCCCGCACACACTGACTGCTGCGCACACAGATTCATCAAAGTCTACTTTCTGTCTGTAAGAGCAGCACTGCGTTGTGTCACACAACACGGAGCAGCGCACCCTTGTATTGTGGTTTGTCAGCCCTCTACTTCAGGAGATTTTGTTTTAAGTTGTGTTGAGTGATATTTTTTAAACAAAAATGTTGATTGTGATAATAAAGTATTTTGTTGTCACCTACAATGTTTGGCGAAATTCTATCGTAGGTCTTTTGGATCCTTTGTATCTATTGAAGCTTAAATATGAAAAGGTATCGATATCGGTGATACTGGGCCTGTATTTACTTGGTATCGGATCAATACCAAATTCCCGGTATCACCCACCTCTAGGCTGCACCTCCTGCTTCCTGGCATGAGGACTATATCACTTCCTTTTTTCAAAATAAAAGTCTATTTTTCTAAATTAAAAAAGTCCCTATCTATTTGAGCTCTAACAGCACAACAATCAAGAATCTAGTCCCCCCCCTCCCCCACATGTGATTGGCTCATCTGACATTTCCTGTACTGAGCAGTTGTGCAAGTGTACATGAGGCAGTGCCTGATGAGCGCAACTGGCAAATAAACTCAAGCACAAAACACTCAGACTCTTTAAATACAATGCAACTCTTGTACAAAAATCTTCAAATACTGGCCATCAAATAATCATGTAAAAATGAACTAGTCCTCACAGGCCTTTGAAGAACAGCCTGAGGATATATTTCATTCCGAGTTGCTATCAGAAGCATTCGTGTAGTCGTTGCCTTTCTAAAAATTGCATGTATTTCCCACGATGCTCAGAGGCAACTTTATCCCCACGTGAAGAAAAGTACCCTGTGTGAAGGTCTTCCCAAGAGTTGGAATTTGGAATTTAGCTGCAAGGCAGAAATTCTTAAGTCACTTCAGCACCACGAGTGCTTTTCCAATGAGGCTCGGCGGACAGAAAAACAGTAAGAGAACAAGAAGCAGCAAGAAACGTGTAAGATTGAGGATCTAATTTTAAACTATATGCATGGACACCACATAACTGAGTGCTCTCTCTCTCTCCTTTATTAAACAGAATTTGTCATTTTATTTTTGTTCTTCCTTTGTGTCGTGTGGTGTTTAGTTTTGATCTACATGTTATTTCATTCCGGCATTATTCTCTGCATTTTAATCTCAGCATTATCTGGCTGGTTTTCTCCTGTGGTAGATGGTCTCTGGTGCTTTTACTTTGATGTTTCTTCTTTGTTTGTTTCATATACATTTTACTTCCTGTTTCTGGTCTTCCGGTTCCATGTGTTCTGCACTTCCACATTTGATTATTTGCCTTTATAACCACCACTAGAGTAGTTGCCAGATTGTATAAGTTCCTCCTGCTTTCTCGTCTTATATTTCCTAGTGATTCTTTTTCTGCTGTTTTTGCCTTTTGGAGGTGATGGTTAAGTGGTTAAAGCAGTGGGCTTGTGACCAGAGGATCCTCTGTTGAAATCCCTGTCAAACTGGAAAATCTCTCAGGACATTTTGGGCAAGGTTGTTAGTCTCCACGTTGGTCCCGGCCTTGCATGGTGGCAGCCTGACATCGGTGTGTGTGTGAATGGGTGAATGTAAGGCATCACTGTAAAGTGCTTCGGCCATGAAAGCGTTATATAAATGCAGTCCATTTGCTGTTTTTGTCACAGACCTTTTGTTCTTGCATTTTGAATTCCTGAGTTTTTGCCTGTTTTGAATTTGTGCGCTTGATGTACTAATGCTTTGAAGAACCCTCTGCTCCTCCCATAAAAAGATTGTTACCTGGTAACAGGTAACAGTTCTTTAATGCCTGTTTAACAAAGAAGCCTGTGTGACTGCTGCTTAAAGGTTGTTTTTAGCTGAGGATGAGTAAACCTGCTTTTACCCTCCATCGTTGTTGTGCTCCCCTGCCAAAACCATCGCACTCTGCTTGTGATGGTTTGCACACTAACATATAACTGTACAGTTTTAAACTGTAGTTATATGTCCCTTTGAAAAACTGCAGCTTTACTTTGGATTGCAGTAAAAATGTGATTTAGAAAAATGTTGATAATATATGGTGTGTTTTCTATGATGGATTTTACTTTGAACAGTTTCTGATATCAACAAGCTGATATGAAAAAGAAAAAACAGTGCATCCAGAAATTATTCACTGCACTTCACGTTTTCCACATTTTATGTTACAGCCTTATTCCAAAATGGAGTAAATTCATTTTTCTGTCAAAATTCTTCTCACAACACCCCATAATGACAACATGAATTTTTTTTTTTTTTTTGCAAGTTAAAAAATAATAATAAAATCACATGAACATAAGTATTCACACCCTTTGCTCAATACTTGATGCATCTTTGGCAGTAATTACAGCCTCAAGTCTTCTTGAATATGATGCCACAAGCTTGGTGCACCTATCTTTGGACAGTTTGATCCATTCCTCTTTGCAGCACCTCTCAAGCTCCATCAGGTTGGATGGGGAGCGTCGGTGCACAGCCATTTTCAGATCTCTCCAGTGATGTTCAGTCAGATTCAGGTCTGGGCTCTGGCTGGTCCACTCAAGGACATTCACAGAGTTGTCCTGAAGTTATTCCTTTGATATCTTGGCTGTGTGTTTAGGGTCATTGTCCTGCTGAAAGATGAACCGTCACCCCAGTCTGAAATCAAGAGCACTCTACAGCAGGTTTTCATCCAGAATGTCTCTGTATATTGCTGCATTCATCTTTCCCTCAATCCTGACTAGTCTCCCAGTTCCTGCTGCTGAAAAACATCCTCACAGCATGATGCTGCCACCACCATGCTTCACTGTAGGGATGGTGCCTGGTTTCCTCCAAACATGACGCCAAAGAGTTCAATCTTTGTCTCATCAGACCAGAGAATTTTGTTTCTCATGATCTGAGAGTCCTTCGGGTGCCTTTTGTCAAACTCCAGGTGGGCTGTCATGTGCCTTTTACTAAGGAGTGGCTTCCGTCTGGCCACTCTGCCATACAGGCCTGATTGGTGGACTGCTACAGAGATGGTTGTCCTTCTGGAAGGTTCTCCTCTCTCCACAGAGGAATGCTGGAGCTCTAACAGAGTGACCATCTGGTTGTTGGTCACCTCTCTGACTAAGGCCCTTTTCCCCCAATTGCACAGTTTAGACGGGTGGCCACCTTTAGGAAGAGTCCTGGTGGATCCAAACTTCTTCCATTTACAGATGATGGAGGCCACTGTGCTCATTGGGACCTTCAAAGCAGCAGAAATGTTTCTGTACTCTTCCCCAGGTTTGTGACTTGAGACAATCCTGTCTCAGAGGTCTACAGACAATTCCTTTGACTTCATGCTTGGTTTGTGCTCTGACTCTCAACTGTGGGACCTTATATGTAGACAGGCGTGTGTCTTTTCAAATCATGTCCAATCAACTGAATTTACCCCAGGTGGACTTCAATTAAGTTGTAGAAACATCTCAATGATGATCAGTGGAAACAAGATGTACCCAAGCTCAATTTTGAGTTTCATAGCAAAGGCTGTGAATACTTACGTACATGTGATTTTTTTTTAGTTTATATATATATATATATATATATATAAATTTGCAAAAATCAAAAAAAAAATATTTCACATTGTCATTATGGGGTGTTGTGTGTAGAATATTGAGGAAAATGTATTTAATCCATTTTGAAATAAGGCTGTAACATTAAAAGAATGGAAAAAGTGAAGTGCTGTGAATACTTTCTGGATGCACTGTAATTGCATACCTGAGATAATGCAATGAAAGAGCAAGTATTTTCCTTTCAGGGTTGTCAAGAGGTTTATCAGTCTAGCATTTGTTGAATCAGTTAGTAACAAAGTAAAATGTATTTATTGTGATATCATTCTAAACCTATCAGTCGCTGCAGGTCACTTGAGCATCCGCTTTTCAATCCCTTGAGGTTTATCTCCTGTGTGAACACGACTGTCTGCGTTCATTTTCGATGCCGCCATCCTGCCCTGACTTGTTTTGACGCGCTGCCTCCCGCGCGTCAGTCAGCACACGCTTTCCATGGAATGACAGGAACTTGTCAGGACGCACGATTTAGCAGCGGATGAATGTGTCTCTGTTACTCGACATTACCTCAGGTCACCAGAATTCATCACGTCCACTCAGTCATGAAGCACCCTGAAGGCTGCAGCGGGATTAACAGATGTTAGCCTCCAGACGAGGCCTTCAGGTCACACTCACAATTCCTCCGTGGTGAGAAAAAGTGACTGCAGAGGTTATGGGGAAAAAGAAAAAAGATCACCTAAAACATTTGGATGTGTGGCGCTGTAGCTCCTGCTCGCTCATGCTATGATAACACTAGTCAGAGCTAATCTCCGCCTGCAGGCTTGGATCCGCTAACATCGATGTTTGTGTTGCCCTGTTGGGAAAACCTGATCACACGGCGGCTTTGTGAGATCTGAGAGTGGGTCCGTGTGGTTGTTTCTGAGGACATCTAATGCAGGAGAACACAATTCACATTCATTGATGAGGTTTGTGATAATAATAATAATAAAAAAAATGATTTAACTGTTTCCTATTTTTAGACAAACCTGTTATTTGAAGTGTCCTTGAGATTCCACTTCAAAGTGGTCTATCATTATAGGTCAGTATGCTTAAATACATCTTTAAGTGAAATTTTTTTTTTCTAAAAAGGTTCACTCAGTTAGATGAACATGTTGCTTAAATGTGGTTTGTTTAAACAAAATAAAATAACTCATTAAAGGTGGTTTCCATTTCTTGAGTGTTGATCAAGAGCAGTTCACAGTACTTGGTGATAGTAACCGTGGATTGCTACGGCAATCTGACATTTAACCCCAATGACCTGGCTCTTCATCCAAATGACTGACCTCAGGATGACCTTGCCAGGACAACTGTGGAATCTGTGTGCCACATTTAATCCAAACTGGGTTGAAAATCATCCTTCACCGACCTTCACCAAGTTTGGTAGAAAGGAAAAGCAAAAGGACCTTGACGTAGCTCATGACCTTGACCCTAGTTATTGGTCTTCAGCAAATTTGACCTTGCTGCACAATTCTGGAACTCATGACCCCCCCCCCCCCCCCCCCCCAGAAAAAAACCCTTAAAGGGGCAACTCTGGGTGACAGTCATCCACACATAGTATCTGTCAGGATTTGACCCTGATGGGGGTTTTGATTCTATTTTTTCCTCCTTTTACCCATCGTCAGCCCCAGCTCTGTTTTCTTAGTTATTTATCATCTGTTTATTCTGTTCTATTTTGCTTTGTCACTTTGTTTCTTTGTTACTTTTCATACTTTATCCATTGTCCAGTTCCGTTCTTGTTTTGTTCAGCCAGTTTGTGCTTTCATTGTTTATCACTTGTTTATTTTGTTCTTCTCATTTGTTATATTATCTGTTGTGCTTTAGTGCCAGGTTTTGTTAATCAGAGTCTCTGTTTTATTTATAGTTTGTTTCGCCACTTCATTTTCTTAGTCAGTTTCAGTGTAGGGGTTGCACTCTGCGTTGTGTTATGACTCCGCCCATTCGCTCCCAGCGGGACGCGAACTCATGATCCTCGGCATGGAAGTCGGACTCTCTAACCAGAAGGCTAAAACCCAGGGCTCTGGTCTTGTGACCAGAGAATCCTTTTGAGCTGTTGGGAGTGAGATTTACTAACTACATCTGCACAGCGACACCTGCTGGCCTCCGTTACACCAGTTTAGTTTTGTCTTAGTGTTTATTTTCTTTCAGTTCTCATGTTCATGCCTAGTTTGTTGTAGTACCATATTCTGCCCTTGATTTTCGTTTTAGCTCTGTTCTGTTTTTCCTCATTGCCATTTGTTGGTTTCCACTCCACACCCCTGCACCTGCCATCATGTCGTCATAGTCGTCTCTCACTCATATTTGATTGTGTATCTTTGTTCACTAGCCACGCCTCTTTCTAGATCTTTCCTCACGTGCACCTCGTTAACGCCACCTGTTCCTCATCTCACATCCTGATTAGTCCACCTGCATTTAAACCTCACAGTCCTCTTGCCTGCCAGATTGTTGTCTTTGTACACTTTCCAGCGCCTTTCACAGTTCTGAGTTTTTGTCTTGAGAAAGACCATGATTTCTCTTTCACCAAAGCCAAGTCTGGGAGTTTGCATTGTGGGTCCAGCCACGCCGGGTGCTGGGCAGCCGCCCGTCCTGACAGTATCATGTTTGGTGGATGTCGGCCAGAGGTCCTTGGAGAAGTGTAGGAACAAACGGCTAAGTGTAACTAAAATTATAAGTGCTTTGTATGTCAAATGCAATGTCACTGTAATGATAAATAAATGGAATCTATTTTTTAAAATCCTGTATCTTTGAGATATAAGCAAGTATTTTTGATATTATGACTCAAGGTCATTTGAAGGGCAAGGTCAACACAAAATATCACATATAGAACTCTTGGTCTTTCCCCCATCCTTTTGGTACCCAGATCAGTTTTCTATGTACAGTATATCTTAAATTGCGTGTCTCAATGCCCCAAATCACAGTCATTTTGAAGGTCAAGGTGAAAATTAAATGTGAAGCGTAAAACTACAGAAAGCTGCCTGCTGACATATAACCATGTCACCTTTGCGTGCGGGGGTGCTAATAATATTTTGTGATTGAGTTACAATCTGGCGAGTTTGCCATCTGTTGGTGAGGCTCAATTCTAAAGCCGCGTTCACACCGGGCGCGATCAGACGCTACAAATTCGCAGGGGTCGCGTGGCGACAGCCGCGCCTCCTTCGCCCGGTGTGTTGCTCTGCTTTTGCTGCGAAAATTCGCCCCTGTGCATCATCAAACAGGAGGAGCTTCCATTCCGCTCGCCGGCTCCGGTTGTCAGTCAAGTTAACATGATGGACCTTGATCACACGGAGCGAGTTGTTGTGGAAAGCTGACAAACGTCATGAGACGTTCCCAATTCAGGGAGTATCATTATTTGCTGCACGAGCTGTGTCTGGATGACGGCAGCTTTCAGCGGTCCTTCCGCCTCTGCAGGACCCAGTTTGAGGACCTCCTGTCCCGTTCACACGCGCACATGTAAACAATTTAAAAAAAAAAAGAAACTGCTGCCTGCTACGGGGCTGCTCCTCGCTCTTCCCCAAAAACTCTGTCATAATTGTGTTTAGAAACCAGTCACCATTTGTTTTATTATACATCTGTGTAGTTAATAAGTAAAATAATCTCCATGGACGATTTGCTCCCGCGCACACGTAAAATAAAAATAAAAAGAAACTCTGCTCCCCGCTGCTGTGGGGCTGCTGCTCGCTCCAAAAACTCTGTCATAATTGTGAAATAAAGGACAAAAGAGACATACGTCCTGCTCACAGGCTGCTAGCAGAGACAGGACATGTTCACATCTTCAGTCAAACTCCAGACATCTCCACGTCACTACATATTCAGTCCCTGATTGGTCATCGTGGCGCGACGCGACAAAAAGTTCAGATTTTTCAACTTGGGGAGGAGGGCCACGTGACGTGATGCGACGCAATATTGCACCGCAAACGCGCCAATCGCTTCACTCACATCGCTTCACTCACATCCATTGCGTCGCGCTGCATGACTTGGCGCCAAAACGCCTCATTCCATAGGGATTACATGGCAACCTGTCGCTGCTGTCGCTCACGTCGCGCCCGGTGTGAAAGCAGCATAAGACTCGTTCTTAATGGTGCAACTGTGAAATAAACACTAAGTTCAGGCCATGACTGAGAAAGTGACTGGTTTCTGTAATGTCTAAAGAGAAATGACAAGACACTTGAGCTCCTCCCACGGTCCTGCCATCGCACCTTTTGTGTGGGATTAAAATCCCGTAAATGACTATAAAAACAAGCAAACAAAAATGTAGCTGTATGATTCAGAGTTGGGCGCATGGCAGAAGTACAGAAGCTCTTTTCGGCTGTGGAGGCATTTGGCCTTTGCTCTGCAGAGGTTTTTGAACACGACTTTACCACCCACAGTCACTCTGTGCCATGTGAGGCCCGGCGGATCCTGTGGCGAGAGGCTGCTCAGCAGTGCCCTCCCTTCAAATCCATCAGGATTCAAAGAAGTGTTTGATTTTTGGATGCCTTCGGCCTGAAGGATTTGGTGTAGCCCAGCGTTTCTGTGCGCAGCGTTCACTTCCTGCAGGCTCAGTGCTGAGTCTGGAGGAGCAGGCTGAGCATTTTTGCAGTGTGGAGGACAGGATGAGGCATCAAAGATTTTTAAAATGAATTCAAAATAGGACACGCAGCTCTTCTTTTCTTCTTAAAATGGCTCGAGATGAAAAAGTCAGACTGTGAACGCTATTTTTTTTTTTGTAATTCAAACATACTCTTTTATTAACACCAAAACTGCCAAACTGGTGTTCCACTTCATCAGCAATAAAATGGATTTTTCATTACTTCTGCTGACTAACAAAGCAGTGCAAAGGCGTAACCTCTGCACACCTCTGGAGGAGTGGGGAGGTGGTGTGAGCTATTTTTATGGAATGCCTCTAAATGTGGACGGATACTATTTGTGAGGAAGGAAAGAATTGATTAAATTGAGATGTTGATGAAAAAGCTCTGCATCTAAATAACTTAATCTGTTTCTTTAAGATTCTAAATGACATCATGAAGATGTATTTATGACATCATAGAGATTTATAAGCAATCAGACTTCATAGTTTGAGTTTTCACAGTTGTGATTCAGGAGAGAATATTTCTTATTATTACCTCTGCCAACAAAGTTGGAGGAGGTTATGTTTTTGCCCCTGTTTGTTTGTTTGTTTGTCTGTGAACAGGCTGGAGCCCATAGTTTTTCATATGCTGTTATGAAATTTTTACTGAAGAGTCATATCCTGATAGACAAGAACTGATTAAATTTTCAAAGTCATAAAGGTCATAGATCAAAGGGTAAAGTCAGGAAAAATCTTTGAAAATTTGAAAAATCCCTATCTTTAACATTGAATGAATTTTGATGTCAATAAAGAACAATTTTTTTTTTCATAATGAGAGCATTATGTTATGTGTCGACGCGGATTGAGGAGCGAACCTGCGTCAGACAGGACCCAGCGCTAAAAATAACCAGAAAATGGTTCCAAACAAAAACTATTTATTATACACCTGTGTTTAAAAGTGTAAAAACATAAAAAAAACAACGTCCCTCTGGTGGAGTTATCGTGGCTCGCTCTCCAGCGCCCGCAAGGATTAAAGCCGGCGCTCCTGGACTCCCTACCACCGCCAAACACCCCCCAGGTGGACACGACAAACCGACTCCCCGCGAAGCAAAGAGACGGCGAGGCAAATCAACAGACACAACTACATCTTCCAATAAACACACGCCGCCAGCAACACACCCAGGTCAGTGTCCTTTCTTTTACTTTATGCAAATGAGCAGCCTCTCACAACAAGTGGAGGACCACCCATCCTTCACGCCACAGCAGTGAGAAGCAAACTACGCAACTCTCCTTACAATTCCAGTACACTGTGTAACAAAACACCAAGCCACCATCAACAAGTACTTAAACACTTAATTACCTTTCGTGTGTGCTGACAGCATGTGTCCTCACCCCTCCCCGCCTCACGGGCTCGATGTGTCAAAACCCAGGCGCGGTCCTCAGCGTCTCACAAACGAACGTCACAAGGTCGAGCTCCCGGCAGTTCCGCCTGAACCACACATGACTCAAATGCAGAACGCCATCCAATCATCTGCTTCAGCTGCAAGTCGTCCAGGTTGCACGTGAGCACCAAGCACAGGTGCTTTCCATGATGCCGATGAGGGTGAAGACTCCCCAGCCAGCACCCTCCCCACAGACAAATCAGCCCTCATGCCAACTGGAGAGCAAAGAAAAGAAAAGAACACCAAAACATCCAGCCACGTCCCCCCCAACACACAACACATTATGTAGGATGGTATCCTTTGACTGACACAGTTTCATCAGGATCTGATCCAGATTACAGATTTTGTGGCCATTTAAATTTAACGTTGAAAACCTCATTTAATGTATATTTTAAATTGTAATCCAATTACATTTTTTCAGTGAATCTGATTGGTTAAGCATGTGAGATTTCAGACTGTATAATATCAGGGTAACTGTGGCAAAATATTGGACCATTTCACATTTGGATGTATGACTTCGCGCCCCGACCAGTGTTCTGACGAGATGTCATTCCTGTCGGATGTCATTCCTGTCCTCCGCACAACTACACATGCGCAATATTGTTGAGACGTGGAACTGGCAATTTATGTGACAAGATGCCCAATTCGACAGAACACCGGCTGCTAGCTGTTAGTGCTGTTAGCTGTTAGCGCTGTTGGCTGAGAGCGAGAGAAAGTCGTGTACTGATGCCACCGCCTAAATGGGTGAATTTAAGCTACCATATGAAAGTATTGATGTGGATTCTGATACAGAATTACGTTTCACATTTGATGGATTTTCACGTTTGATGGATTACTCTGCGCCCTGACCACTGTTGGAGCGACGCTGCCTCACGGTAAGCCGAATTACCTACAGAAAAATAAACCGTGCAAATGATGGAATTGAATTAGAATGGGTATAACCCCCTTGTGTCTGATGTGTGGACATTCATGCTGTTGCAAATAGCCATTTTATCGCTTTGCTAACATGTCACCATAAAACTCCTTTTTACCGGTAAAGCTCTATTTGCGACCGTATAACCAGCATGAACGTCCGCAAATCATCAGACAGAACGGGGTTATTCCCTAATTATATCTCAATCAATCATGCCCCAATCACTCTCATATTTGAAAGTCAGGTGAGGAATCCACCGTACCAGTGGCTTCCAGTGGATTGTTTGCTGTTGTGATGCTCTCCTGAACTTTACACAGTTGTATATGTTTCTGTTTAGCACTCTTTTGGTTCTTAAGTGTATCTCCTCTGAATCTTATTTAACTACAGTCCTGTTGTGAATTGCTAGTGGTTAGTATTCGCTAGCGGTTAGCTTTCGCTAGCTAGGTCGACTCCCCCCGCCGTTACTTTTATAGCTGTTTTTTTTTTTACCTGTTTAATACAGGTAAAAAAAATGTGTCTTTACAGCACAATTCCTATAAAACCATACAACAGAAGGATTACCTTCAACGTTGCGATCACAATGAAGTTCCTCTTGTTGTGAAAGTGTAGGTACACGGACCCACAACAGGGGGCGCAATGAACGGACAATGGAGAAAGGTGAATAACAAGTTTTACTGTTGTGAAATTAGCACAACTGATACAATAATTCACAATTTGGAGGTGTAAGCCGAAATCTGCTGGTGTCCTGTGGGCAGGCCCGAAGGTAGGAGACGTCCGTCCTAGTCGAACCGGAACCACCCAGATTTCCTCTGCCACCGAAACCCAGAAGTACTGGAACCGCCAAGTCCCGAATTCCCAGGTGGCCACTGCCTTCGCTCGTCGGATCCGGTACTGCTGGCGGGAAAGAACACAAACACACAGGTTGGGATGCGACCGCACCCAGTAGATGAGAGGGGCAAGCCGCCTCCACCTCTTGTCACAATAAGCAGGAAGGTGAGTACTTATCCGATCACTCGGCTTTCGGTAGTCAGCTGTCCTGAAAGGTTTAACAAGTATTATAGTATTTTACTTAAATAAGCTGCAGAGAAGATTACCTTAGGCTCAAGGCGATATCTCGGCACTGAGGTGGAGACGCTGTCCTGCTGATATACTCCGTCCTGAGTGCAGTCAGCTGTGTCCAGTAATGGGTGACAGCTGTCATCCTGACAGCCTTCGTCGGCGGCAGCGCCCTCTGGTGCCTGGAGCCCGCACTCCAGGCAGGGCGCCCTCTGGTGGTGGTGGGCCAGCAGTACCTCCTCTTCAGCGGCCCACACAACACCTCTGGTCAAAATCGGCTGCAGATTAACGGATTTCATGTTTTATGATGAAATCCAAAAACCACCCTTCCCAAGTCCATGGAGCAAGAGTGACCCCTTGTGGACACATTGGGGAAGGGCATGTAACTAACGTACAGTATTATAAAGTGGTAACCACATTTAAAAATTTGTACTTTGTTGTTGTAACTAGAAAACTGGTGGATTACTTTGAGAAGAAAATAAAAGAGATTAGGTTAAACATTATCCCAGCATGCCTTAACCCAGTCACTACACCCTGCTATCGAGGTGGGGACCATTACTGAGGTATTACCTAGATTTACAGAATTTCATAGTATCTCACTAGGCATGCTGATGAAACTCATAACGTCTAGAAAAAGCACAACTTGTTTATTTGATCTCATACCAACAAAACTGTTTAAGGACCTGTGGCCCACTTTTGGGCCGACTGTGCTGGAAATTATTAATCTCTCATTAACTTCTGGATCTGTTCCTAAATGTTTCAAATCTGCAGTGATTAAACCATTACTTAAGAAATCTAATCTTGGCCCAAGTGTATTGAAAAAATTTAGGCCAATATCAAATCTGTCATTTTTCTCTAAAATTCTGGAAAAAGTGGTATCACGGCAGCTCGTAGACTATCTTACTGAGAATAATCTCTTTGAGCCACTGCAGTCTGCTTTTAGAAAATATCATTCCACAGAGACGGCTCTCACTAAAGTGGTGAATGATCTTCTGCTTGCAATGGATTCGGACACCATTATGGTTCTTGTGCTGTTAGATCTCAGTACTGCATTTGATACCATGGATCATCATATTGTACTTGATAGGCTGGAAAATCATTTTGAGACTACTGGGAGTGCCCTTGCATGGATGATGTCATACTTGACCAGTCGTTCTCACTGTGTTTTGTACAGTAACATTACCTCTAACCTTAGTGACATGAAATTTGGAGTTCCATAGGGGTCCGTCTTAGGCCCCCTGCTTTTCTCCCTTTATATAGAACCCCTTAGGGAACATATTGCGTCGCTTTGGGATTATCTTTCACTGCTTATACATGCTGATAACTGCTGGTAATCTCATTCACATAAAATCCTTAGAAGACTGCCTTGCATCAGTGACAAGATGGATCTCTAGAAACTTCCTACTTTTAAACTCTGATAAGACTGAAATGATGGTTCTTGGTCCAGTGAGACAGTGGCATCAATTTGACCAGTTAACGCTTAGCCTAGGCTCGTGTGTCATACATCACACTGACAAAGTGAGGAACCTTAGGGTAATTTTTGATCCTACATTGTCCTTTGACCTCCACATTAGAAATACTACGAGGACTGCTTTTTTCCACCTGCGAAATATAGCGAAGATTCGTCCCATCCTGTCTATGGCTGATGCTGAGAACCTTAATCTTGCGTTTATCTCTTCTAGATTGGAGTACTTCAATGTTCTGTTTTCTGGTTTCCAGCATTAGGGCTCTCCAATTGGTTCAAAATGCTGCAGCCAGACTTTTTGACACGAAGCAGAAAGTTTGACCACATGACACCTATTTTGGCATCCCTTCACTGGCTTCCTGTCCCAGTGAGATCAGATTTTAAGGTTCTGCTACTAGTCTATAAAATTGTTCACGGACTGGTACCTCCCTACCTAGCTGACCTAATTAAACCTTATGTACCGGCCTGGGCTTTGCGTTCTCAGCGTGCAGGACTACTTTGTATCCCTAAGGTGAATAAGAAGTCTGTGGCTCACAGAGCTTTCTCTTATCATGCCCCTGTTCTGTGGAATGATCTCCCTGTGTCAATAAAACAGTCAGATTCTGTGGAGACTTTCAAGTCCAGACTTAAGACACACTTATTTTCCCTTTCGTATGGCTAGCATACTGGCATAGTATAGTTCTAAGCTTTTTATTCTTTTAATTTATTTTATTATGAAACGGAGCGTGCCGCGGCCTCAACTTTACCTAAATTCTGGGTCTTTTGGTGAAGCTTAGGGCTAGTGGCCGGCGATCACCTTAGTATTTCCTGTTTTTGTTGTTGTTTAATACTGACATATTATACTGTATTTCTTGTCTTTCTGATGACTGATTCTGTTTTTTTCTCTCTGTTTAAGGTGTAGCGCCATCCAGAGATGGGTGTGGTATTTGTGCTAGAGACCCTCCTCTCCTGTGCACCAACAGCATTTCCTGTATATTCGTTTTGTGAATTGTTTTGTAATTTGTCTGTAGCATGGCCCAAGCAGAGGGTCACCCCTTTTAGTCTGGTCTGCTTGAGGTTTCTTCCTCAAAGGGTGTTTTTCCTTACCTCTGCTGCTCTGGGGGTTGGTAAGGTTAGACCTTTCTTTTGTGAAGCATCTTGAGGCAACTCTGTTGTGATTTGGTGCTATATAGATGAAAATAAATTGAAAAAACTAAATTGAAATTGAATTGAAATTGAGGTGCAGACTGGCACTCACTATCACCTAACAAAGTTTGATCCGGATCTGATCAGTATTGTGGATTTTGTGGACGTTTGAATTTAATATTCAAAACCCCATTTGATGTACATTTTGCATTATATCTCAATCAAAAGTGCCTCAATCACTCTCATTTGTCACAATGAGATGCAAACTGGCACTCTGAATCAATAGACAAAATTTCATGCGCATCTGATCTATATTGCAGATTTAGAGGATATTAGATTTTAACATTGAAAATGTTGTGGTTAGAGGTCCAGACGGTTCAGGTGATGGACTCAAATGCTGGGAGCAAGGGCGATACAGGAGTGAACGAATGGAGGTTTATTTACAATAATGGATTAACAAAGGATTTAATAATGCTGAAGCTGGAGCTGGTGCCTGCAGAGCTGAGACAGGGCCCGCTTGGATTGGTGGAAAGCTGGGAGCTGCAGTGCACACAGAGCCAGGCTTGAGAGTTAGTGAGTGGGATGAAACCGAGGAGTGTGGTACAGGAACCGGAGCCAGGTGGGATGCTCAGAGTCGAGGAGGGAGGAATGTTCTGAGAAGCGAGGAGAACAAAGGTGAGTGATTGCACTTGTGACACTGAAAGCCTTTAACAACAGAATTTTCACAGGAAGGCTTAATGCAGGAATGTTAACAGTTCAGGAATTGCTCACAGAGGTCAGAGATCAGCAGCAGTGCATCTTATGAAGCAGTTCAATTAAGCTTGACTTGGCTTCGAGAATGACTTGGAAGTTAAAACCGTGCTCCCCCAAATCACAGTCACCTTGGTTCAATGATTATCTGCGTGACCTCAAGCATAAAGCAAGAGGTCTAGAACGGAAATGGCGTCGTTCAAAATTAGAAGTATTTCACCTTGCATGGCGTGACGCTATCTTAGACTATAAGAATGTATTATTGGCTACAAAGCGGACTTACTACTCTGATTTGATCAACAAAAACAAGCATAACTCAAAGTTCTTGTTCAACACCTTGGCAACACTTTTGCATGGACAACCACCTGTAGTTCGCTCTCCTTTTACAGCACAAGATTTCGTGGATTACTTTGGGAAGAAAATAGAAGACATCAGGTTAAACATATCCCGGCATGCCTTAATCCAGCCACTACACCCTGCTATTGATGTGGGCGCCACTACTGAGGTATTACCTAGATTTACAGAATTTGACAGTATCTCACTAGGCATGCTGACAAAACTCGTAATGTCAACAAAAAGCACAACCTGTTTATTTGATCCTATACCAACAAAACTGTTTAAGGACCTGTGGCCCACTCTTGGGCCGACTGTGCTGGAAATTCTTAATCTTTCTTTAACTTCTGGATCTGTTCCTAAATGTTTCAAATCTGCAGTGATTAAACCATTACTTAAGAAACCTAATCTTGACCCTAGTGTATTGACAAGGCTGATATCAAATGGAAAAAGTGGTGTCAAGGCAGCTCGTAGACTATCTTACTGAGAATAATCTCTTTGAGCCACTGCAGTCTGCTTTTAGAAAATATCATTCCACAGAGACGGCTCTCACTAAAGTGGTGAATGATCTTCTGCTTACAATGGATTCGGACACCACTACGGTTCTGTTGTTGTTAGATCTCAGTGCTGCATTTGATACAGTGGATCATCATATTCTACTTGATAGGCTGGAAAATCATTTTGGGATTACTGGGAGTGCCCTTGCATGGCTGATGTCATACTTGACCAGTCGTTCTCACTGTGTTTTGTACAGTAACACTACCTCTAACCTTAGTGACATGAAATTTGGGGTTCCACAGGGGTCTGTCTTAGGCCCCCTGCTTTTCTCCCTTTATATAGCGCCTCTTGGGCACATATTGCGGCGTTTTGGGATTACCTTTTACTGCTATGCAGATGATACTCAGTTATACATGCCAATAACTGCTGGTAATCTCATTCACATAAAATCCTTAGAAGATTGCCTTGCAGCAGTGAGAAGATGGATGTCTAGAAACTTCCCACTTTTAAACTCTGATAAGACTGAAATGACTGAAGATTCGTCCCATCCTGTCTATGGCTGATGCTGAGACCCTGATCCATGCATTTATCTCTTCTAGATTGGACTACTGCAATGTTTTGTTTTCTGGTTTACCGCAGTCTAGCATTAGGGGTCTCCAATTGGTTCATAATGCTGCAGCCAGACTTTTGACACGAAGCAGAAAGTTCGACCACATTACGCCCATTTTGGCATCCCTTCACTGGCTTTCTGTCCCAGTGAGATCAGATTTTAAGGTTCTGCTACTAACCTATAAAATTATTCATGGACTGGCACCCTCCTACCTAGCTGACCTAATTAAACCTTATGTACCGGCCCGGGCTTTACGTTCTCAGGGTGCAGGACTACTTTGTGTCCCTAAGGTGAATAAGAAGCCTGCGTGTCACAGAGCTTTCTCTTATCATGATCTCCCTGCATCAATAAAACAGTCAGATTCTGTGGAGACTTTCAAGTCCAGACTTAAGACGGACTTATTTTCCCTTTCATCTGGCTAGCATACTGGTACAGTTTTATTTTACGCTTTTTACTCTTTTAATTCATTTTATTAGTAATTGGAGCGGGCCGCGGCCTCAACTTTACCTAAATTCTGGGTCTTTTAGTGAAATTTAGGGCTAGTGGCCGGCGATCACCTTAGTATTTCCTGTTTTTTTTTGTTGTTTAACACTGTTGCCACTGACAGTGGTTTAAGGATATGATTCCTTCGTTATGTTCTCTAATGTCATATACCAACACAGAGCAGAGTAGCTACCTAAACTCTGTAAGGGAGTTAGAGTATCTTGTCAGTAGTTTTACATCCTCATTGAAGACAACTTTGGATGCTGTAGCTCCTCTGAAAAAGAGAGCTTTAAATCAGAAGTGTCTGACTCCGTGGTATAACTCACAAACTCGCAGCTTAAAGCAGATAACCCGTAAGTTGGAGAGGAAATGGCGTCTCACTAATTTAGAAGATCTTCACTTAGCCTGGAAAAAGAGTTTGTTGCTCTATAAGAAAGCCCTTCGTGAAGCTAGGACATCTTTCTACTCATCACTAATTGAAGAAAATAAGAACAACCCCAGGTTTCTTTTCAGCACTGTAGCCAGGCTGACAAAGAGTCAGAGCTCTATTGAGCTGAGTATTCCATTAACTTTAACTAGTAATGACTTCATGACTTTCTTTGCTAACAAAATTTTGACTATTAGAGAAAAAATTACTCATAACCATCCCAAAGATGTATCGTTATCTTTGGCTGCTTTCAGTGATGCCGGTATTTGGTTAGACTCTTTCTCTCCGATTGTTCTGAGTTATTTTCATTAGTTACTTCATCCAAACCATCAACATGCTTATTAGACCCCATTCCTACCAGGCTGCTCAAGGAAGTCCTACCATTATTTAATGCTTCAATCTTAAATATGATCAATCTATCTTTGTTAGTTGGTTATGTACCACAGGCCTTTAAGGTGGCAGTAATTAAACCATTACTTAAAAAGCCATCACTTGACCCAGCTATCTTAGCTAATTATAGGCCAATCTCCAACCTTCCTTTTCTCTCAAAGATTCTTGAGAGGGTAGTTGTAAAACAGCTAACTGATCACCTGCAGAGGAATGGTCTATTTGAAGAGTTTCAGTCAGGTTTTAGAATTCATCATAGTACAGAAACAGCATTAGTGAAGGTTACAAATGATCTTCTTATGGCTTCGGACAGTGGACTTATCTCTGTGCTTGTTCTGTTGGACCTCAGTGCTGCTTTTGATACTGTTGACCATAAAATTTTATTACAGAGATTAGAGCATGTCATAGGTATTAAAGGCATTGCGCTGCGTGGTTGAATCATATTTGTCTAATAGATTACAGTTTGTTCATGTAATGGGGAATCTTCTTCACAGACTAAAGTTAATTATGGAGTTCCACAAGGTTCTGTGCTAGGACCAATTTTATTCACTTTATACATGCTTCCCTTGGGCAGTATTATTAGACGGTATTGCTTAAATTTTCATTGTTACGCAGATGATACCCAGCTTTATCTATCCATGAAGCCAGAGGATACACACCAATTAGCTAAACTGCAGGATTGTCTTACAGACATAAAGACTGGATGACCTCTAATTTCCTGCTTTTAAACTCAGATAAAACTGAAGTTATTGTACTTGGCCCCACAAATCTTAGAAGCATGGTGTCTAACCAGATCGTTACTCTGGATGGCATTTCCCTGATCTCTAGTAATACTGTGAGAAATATTATTTTTGATCAGGATATGTCATTCAAAGCGCATATTAAACAAATATGTAGGACTGCCTTTTTGCATTTACGCAATATCTCTAAAATCAGAAAGGTCTTGTCTCAGAGTGATGCTGAAAAACTAATTCATGCATTTATTTCCTCTAGGCTGGACTATTGTAATTCATTATTATCAGGTTGTCCTAAAAGTTCCCTAAAAAGCCTTCAGTTGGTTCAGAATGCTGCAGCTAGAGTACTGACGGGGACTAGCAGGAGAGAGCATATCTCACCCGTGTTGGCCTCCCTTCATTGGCTTCCTGTTAATGCTAGAATAGAATTTAAAATTCTTCTTCTTACTTATAAGGTTTTGAATAATCAGGTCCCATCTTATCTTAGGGACCTCGTAGTACCATATCACCCCAATAGAGCGCTTCGCTCTCAGACTGCGGGCTTACTTGTAGTTCCTAGGGTTTGTAAGAGTAGAATGGGAGGCAGAGCCTTCAGCTTTCAGGCTCCTCTCCTGTGGAACCAGCTCCCAATTCAGATCAGGGAGACAGATACCCTCTCTACTTTTAAGATTAGGCTTAAAACTTTCCTTTTCGCTAAGGCTTATAGTTAGGGCTGGATCGGGTGACCCTGGACCATCCCTTGGTTATGTTGCTTTAGACGTAGACTGTGGGGGGGTTCCCATGATGCACTGTTTCTTTCTCTTTTTGCTCCGTATGCATCACTCTGCATTTAATCATTAGTGATCGATCTCTTTTTCCTGGTTCTTTCCCTCAGCCCCAACCAGTCTCAGCAGAAGACTGCCCCTCCCTGAGCCTGGTTCTGCTGGAGGTTTCTTCCTGTTAAAAGGGAGTTTTTCCTTCCCACTGTGGCCAAGTGCTTGCTCATAGGGGGTCGTTTTGACCGTTGGGGTTTTTCATAATTATTGTATGGCCTTGCCTTGCAATGTGGAGCGCCTTGGGGCAACTGTTTGTTGTGATTTGGCGCTATATAAGAAAAAAGTTGATTGAAAGTTGATTGATTGACAGGAGCAGAATGAGAGGCGGAATCTCAGAAACTCGGAGGCGGTAGGAACTGAGCTGAACGGAGCAGAGCAGCGAGCTCTGAGGCTGAGTACTGAGGAGCAGCGGCACAACTGAGAGTCCAAAGTGACGTAGTGCAGGTAGTGGCGTGGAAGCCAGGAGACATTGTAGCACGGAAGCTGCGCAGGAAGGCGTCTGGACACTCCAAAGATCAGAGAGCTCTATTACGGAAAATAGAGATGCCAGGTTACCTTTGAGAGGAGCTGCAGGAAGCTCAGACATCACAAAGAGGCATCTCAGGGAATCTCTCAGGAGACAGAGTGCATGGAAGCATCAAAGTGGAAGTAACGGTATCTCAAAGTAGCATCTGGCCCAGACGGAGCTCAAAGCCGGGGTTTAAGTAACCCGCTCCTGATCAGTAGCTCATGAGCCTCAGGTGCGAGGCAATGATAAGTTGCAGGTGCTCCTCGGCTCTGCAGGCGCCACCTGGAGGGAAAACGAACAAAGAACACACAAGAGGAGAGAGAAGGGAGGGGAGAAAGGCAGACAAAGGCAGCCCATGACAGAAAAGCCTGTTAAGATCTGGACGTGGGTTGAGGAGCGATCCAGCGTCTGACTGAACCCAGCGCTAAATAACCAGAAGCAGTTCCAAAAGAAACAAATTTAGTTTTTTCCCACTGTGCTGTACACAAAATACAAAATAAGTGAGTCTGGTGAGGTGAAGAGGCAGCACGCTCTCTCAGCGCCTCAACGGATCGGAGCCCGAACGTTCTGGACTCAGGAGTTCCGCCGACACCCCCCAGGTGGCTTTTCCCAGGACTATACTCTGTGAAGGAGGAACAGAGGTGAGGTTATTCAACACTGTTACCAAGAAATACAATTTAGAGGCACACTCATCAGCTACACGTTCAAGTCTGATTTCAAACTTAATTCAAAAGAACAGCTGCTCACAGCTTGTGGAGGATTATCAATCCGCGCGCCACAGCCGTAAGGAGCAAACGAGACAATTTTCTTCAATACTTAAATTTAGCTGCGCAAAAAACGCCACATTATATTCATAGATGAGCTTTTAAGAATAATCACCTCTGACGTGTGCTGACAGCGCTTGCCTCTCACCCTCATCCTCCTTCACAGGCGCAATGTCAGATTCTGGAGCGGCCCTCAGCGTCCTCAAACGGTCGTCACAAGGTCGTATTCTCCGGCAATTAAGCCCAGATCACTGCTGGCTTAAATGCAGTTCCTCATCTCTTCATTGGTACCAGCTGAAAGTCCTTAGAGCTGCACGTGAATGTCACAGATGTCATAGATCGTCCTGATTAGAGAATCGCACGTGAGTGCAACAGGTGCAGCAGATCACCGTGACAGAGGTGAGACTCTTCTGCAGCACATTCTCCCCAGAGATCAGCCCCAAACCACCTGGGAAGGAAAACAAACACAAAAACAACAAAGCAGTGTCCAGCCAAGCCCCCCAACACACAACAAAAGCCCTTTTGATCTTTATTTTGTATTATATTTTACCTTATGAAAAGCCTCGTCTAACAGGACTTCGACCTTAAAAATTTTTTCCAAGGCAAAAATTTGTGGAATTGGAAACTAGTGTTGTGGAGGTTTGAGCTCTATGAGTGCGGTGCCCTAGTTTTGATTTGGTACTTGCTTTTATCCTGATCAAGCTCTGCTTCTAAATAACTTACTTTATCTCTTTCTTTATGGCATAAGATATATATTTATGACATCATAAAAATGTTTAAATACACATCTTCATTTGAGTTTTCACAGTTGCAATTTGGGAGAGATGAATTATTTCTCATTGTTTAGATTCGGTGTTTTGCCTTTATGGTCATCAAGATTAACCTTTAAATAACTTTGTCTCTTTCTTTAACATTCTTTACGACATTATAGAGATATATAATCACTCATACTTCCTGGCTTGAGTTTTTATAGTTTAATTCAGGAGAGATTCGTCCATTTATTCTTTATTAAAGTATCAAAATAAGTGCATAAAGCCTGCAGAGGAGGAGGCAATAATAGAAATTTTTACTCTAGTAGCGGTACTCTTAAGGCTCATGTATGTTCAACAGGCATCTGTCCACAACCTGTATACATTTCTTCTGACTCTGTGTCCATCTACTGAAAGCCTACAGATACAGAGAAGAAGGCACAAAGAAGACCATTAACCATGGTGGAATCTCTCTCTCTCTCTCTCTCCGTATATGTCACAACTTTTCAAGATGTAGTGCCATCTAGTCGATGTTTTTCTTGACATCTGTGTCAATATACAGGCACTGATGGTCACACCATTTGAAATGCACATATAGACAGACTTTGGTATGAAAATGGAGAAGAATGAGGCTTTAGCGCTTCTCTCATTGACTCAGGTTAGAACAGTCGGCACAGTGCATCATATTTATATACGAGGTCTGTGAGAAAAGTATCCGACCTTTTTATTTTATGCAAAAAATATATGGATTTGATTCATGTTTTTACGTCAGCCAAGCTTGAACCTTCGTGCGCATGCGTGAGTTTTTCCACGCCTGTCGGTTGCGTCATTCGCCTGTGGGCAGGCTTTGAGTGAGCACTGGTCCACCCCTCTCGTCGTTTTTTCATTGCGAGGAAATGGCGGAATGATTTGGGCTTTGTTTCATCAGAATTTTTTCAGAAACTGTTAGAGACAGGCAGCTGGAAACCATTCGGAAAATTTACATGGCTTTCTGTGAAAATTTTATGGGCTTCACAGAGATTACGGAGTGTTACTACCGCTTTAAGGAGGGCCCACAATGGCGCACGGCGCGCCACGCTCCGAGCCGCGATTGACAGGCAGAAACCACCATTTCATTTCTAAACGGATCGCTGTATGGCTCCGGGACCATCGTGTGCAATTTCTCTGGTTATCACAAGAGCTGGACATCAGCCATTTTCCGGCAGATTTCACTTTTAACAAGAGATTTTGTCATGGAAAGCCGCGCGGAGGCTTCGCACATCACGACGGATTCGCTGATGGAGCGAGACAAAGAACACCTCCGTTTTTGAGTGCCCAGCTCTCCACAATTTGTCTTATACTCACTCGACTGGTAAACCACTGAAAGCCGAGATAGGCATGTCCCAACTTGTCCTCTGACACTCCAAAATGGAGGTGTTCTTTGTCTCGCTCCATCAGCGAATCCGTCGTGATGCGCGAAGCCTCCGCGCGGCTTTCCATGACAAAATCTCTTGTTAAAAGTGAAATCTGCCGGAAAATGGCTGATGTCCAGCTCTTGTGATAACCAGAGAAATTGCACACGATGGTCCCGGATCGACACAGCCATCCGTTTAGAAATGAAATGGTGGTTTCTGCCTGTCAATCGCAGCTCAGAGCGCGGTGCGCCGTGCACCATTGTGGGCCGTCCTTAAAGCGGTAGTAACACTCCGTAATCTCTGTGAAGCCCATAAAATTTTCACAGGAAGCCATGTGAATTTTTCGAATGGTTTCCAGCTGCCTGTCTCTAACAGTTTCTGAAAAAATTCTGATGGAACAAAGCCCAAATCATTCCACCATTTCCTCGCAATGAAAAAACGACTAGAGGGGTGGACCAGTGCTCACTCAAAGCCTGCCCACAGGTGAATGATGCAACTGACACGAAGGTTCAAGCTTGGCTGACGTAAAAACATATGAATCAAATCCATATATTTTTTGCATAAAATAAAAAGGTCGGATACTTTTCTCACAGACCTCGTATTATGATACCGTTACCGATACATGTAACAACCTAACGACTGCTAATTTGCTGCTAGAGGCGCTATGGAACATAGGCCATAGACCATGGGCATGGTCCTGTGAGACAGGACACATTCATGAGCGTAGCTTTCCATTCTTACTAGTGTTTATAGTGTGTGACTCTCAAAGCAACAATTAATTACCAGTTTCCCCTGAACCATGTAAACTGTGGAAGCGCATTAATGGCACCACGTACTAATACCTTTCGATTGGCTTGAAGTAGTCTGGTCATTTTTCACCCCGAGAACCATCACTCACTGGATGTTTCATCTTTTTCAGACATTAACCCTCTGGAGTCGAATGACGCACCCTTGCGTAAAAACTCACATGACCTAATTAAGTGAAAGTAACACTCAATCTGATGCACTCTGAGGCTCCCTTTAAATGTGTCTTGAACGTGGAGACTTCAACCTTTATAGCACTTTTAAAATTTTGTTAAAAGGCCTAGTATAACTGGACATATGAGCAGTGGTGGGCACAGATAACCAAAAAATTAACTTCGATAACAGATAATAAGATAACTGAAAAGTTATCTTTGATAAAGATAAGCCGATAAACCACCCAAAAATGTATCGGAAGTTACAGATAATCGATAACGATAAATTCCGGTGTTGTCTATGGGACATTTGCAGTTACTAAAGAGCTGAAATTGATTTTTACACAATCGCTTTTGAAAGCATCAAAAGAGGTAAAAGACCTAAAGAATAAGCAAGAATGTTTGACCATGCTGCCCCCTGCAGGAAGCAGCACAGACAAACCATGAGAGCACTCACAAAATCAACTCTTTATTAATCATAATCATTTTTCTTTCAACATTCTGTCCCTGCTGGAAACTCTTATTTACAACAGCGCTCCCACCACAGAGGCACACCAAGAGCAGCCACAAGGCCAGCTCCCTATCAATTTCAACACTCCGGTCAGGCGGAGGTCTTGAAAAATAAAGTCATACTAACTTATGGTTTTTTGAAAATACTGATAGAATAACTCCATTAATGTCAATTCTGTCATTTGTACAAAGTTAAAATATAACATATATCTTTTAATGTTGAATAAGGCACTAATTCTGAGGTTTTGTAACAAACACAGACCGCAAAGCATTCTGGGTAAAAGTGCTAAACAGTGATTGGTTCAGTAATCCATTATGTAAACCAACACGTTAATGTGACGTGTGTCATGTGTTGGTTTAAAGATAAATGTGCTTTTGTAAAATATTCCATTTTTATTTGTAAAAACAGGCATTTTTACGGAGCCCTGGAAGTGTCATCGCAATTGCATGTTTTAAAACTTTTATGATGTTGTAAAACGTGCACTCAATATTAGTAAGTAGTAAGTAAATTTATTTATATAGTGCCTTTCACAGACATAAGGCCATGTACACACGTTGTCGGGTATCTGTAAAACCGAATATCTTACCCTTTCAGTTTGGGGAAAAACTTCATCCACACTACGTCGTTTAAAAAAAAAAAAATCCATCCACATTGAACCATATAAATGTGTTGTAATTAGTCTGCCAAACCTTTGGGTGGCGGTACTGATTAAAATTCTATCCAATCAGGAGCCTTATTCTCTTGTCGTCACTTCCACAAAAACTAAAAACATGGCGCCAACCTCGTTTGTGTGGACCAATAAGGAGTCGGAATTACTTCTAACCGTAGTTGTAGAATACAAAGTTAACATATATGCACACAAAAAGCACCTGGACAATGGACATCCACACTTTGAGAGCGAGGCATGCACCCAGACGTTTAATACTGCCATGAACACTCCTGGCCAGTAGATGGCAGTAGCGGCCTTGAAAAAATGTCAAACAAAATTCCAGATAATCCGTGTCTGCTACATTTAAGATGTGTGGAATTTAACAAATGCAAATACACTAACGTCTATAAACCCAGAGAATATATTCACGAGAGTTTTAGGCACTAGAGTTTAATGCTGTTATCTGTGGACCCTGAACAGAGTGTCTGAAATGCATTTGTCCTGTCGTGAACGTCTGAGATTACCTTATGCTACCCATAATGCATTGCTGCCTGGCACAGCATGTGCTCACAAAACCTTAAAAATTAGCACATTCTTTAAAACGAAAACATATATCTGATATTTTCACTTTATAAACTTCAGACATGACATTAATTTTAAATAACTTGTCTAAAATGAGTGGTTAAAATTTGAACCATAAGTTAAACATGTATGCCTCTGGATGACTTGGTGACATTGTGATTATATTAGTATGGTGTTAAAGGAAATGAATTTTTTTTTGGTCACTAGTTCTCTTTTGCTTACAGTCGATAGAGTGGTTTCTGATTGCAGAGGGTAGAACAACATGCCTATTAGGAAACTTTTAACAGGTAGGTCTCAACAGCTTTAACAGTTTTAAAAATATTTTTCACTGTTCAGCTTAGTTTAGTACGTTATCGGTCTAAAAGTTATCAGACGGTAATTCATCAGAAGATAATTAGTGCGATGATGGTTTTTAAATTTATCTAAAAAGATAATCCGGTAATGAAAACATTATCTTCGATAATTATCTGTTATCGGATTATCGGAAGTGTGCCCACCACTGCATATGAGTATTTTTACACCATGCATTTTCATGAATATTATTGTCATTTTTCGCTACACGTTTATGTACACACACGCAGCCAAAAGAATCATTTCCTTCTCTACTGCAGCAGTGACAAAGCACGCAGCACTTTGTCAGAGTCTGAAACAGACAGTGAGGTTTCTGGTACTGAAAGAGATGATCCCTCTTTTGTTCTGGAAGAGCAATCAAGGCAGGTGGATCCACCAACATGCACACGGACATCTGAACAGAGGGTCGGAGTGTGCGCTTCTGTTTCCAGATCTCCACTCAGATGCGCAGCAGAGACACGCCCCAGCGCTGACTGCTGGAACATGTAGGAGGACGCAGACACCGCTCCAGCAGTAGGCAGATTTCAGCCTCTGAGAACACCAGGAGTCCAGGTTGATAAACTTTCCACCCAAAGTCCAAAACACCTTTTTCTTTTGTTTTTTGCAACTGACACAATGAGAACAATTTGCACCAACACCAATGAAATTGCTGCAAAAAAACAAGGCATTAGGGAAAAAATATAACTGGACAGACACTGAAATGGAAGATCTGTACAAATTTTTTGGACTTCTGATATACAAGTCATTGGTGTCACTGCCAAGTCTCCAGGACTACTGGAAACAAAATAATATTTTGTCTGTGCCCTTTCCAGCGAAAGTAATGTCCAGAGACAGATTTAGATCGATATTCTGGAACATCCACCTAAGTGATCCAGATGAGGATGTAGAAAATGATAGAAAAAAGGGAACAGCAGGTCATGACAAACTATTTCGAGTCAGGTCTCTTTATGATGACATCCTCAGTGCCTGCCAGGCTTCTTACCATGCGAGGTGGGAGCTGGCAGTGGATGAAAGGATGTTGGCGACGAAGGCAAGAACTGGAATAACTCAATATTTGAAGGACAAGCCAACAAAATGGGACATGAAAGTTTTTGTGTTGGCTGTTTAAAGTATGGCTAAACACTCAAGTTCACCATTTACACTGGCAAGACTGTGACTACAAGTGAGCACGGGCTGTCGTATGATGTAGTCATGAACCTGATCCAGCCATCCTCGCTTGGTACTAGGTACCAAATTTACCTGGACAATTTTTACACAAGTCCCAAACTGTTCATGGACCTGGCTAACATGAAGTTTGGGGCATGTGGCACATACAGGGAAAACAGGTGAGGATGCCCCAGAGGGAGGGCAAATGCTCTCACAAAAAAATCTGAAAGAGGATCTATAAGATGGATAAGAGAGGGTCCTCTGGTGTTTGTAAAGTGGATGGACAGGCGAGAGGTGTCTGTATGTTCTACCATCCATCATGCATTTTCGGGTGATCATGCATCAGGACACTTCTTCCAAATGTTAACACCCACAGAAATGCAATGACTTTTTACAGTAGTTCAACTCTTTGATTTCTCAAATAATAATGTTCTTCGCAAATTATAACATGAGCCCCTCATTTTAAACAGGGCCTGGACATGTTGTGGTGAAAGTTTATTATCTTGCCAAAATGAAGTTTTGCAAGATATGTTACTGAGTATGTATGTTTGTTTGTTTGCAGTCGTTGCATTTTTCACCTTTAACTCGCTCTGCAGCACACAGATACTGGCAACTGCACATATAGCAGTCCTAGTAAGCTGCCTTTCAGCACACAAAAAGATCAAGCTCAAAGTTGAAGCTCAAGGTCACAGGAAGGTCAAACACTAAATTCAACAAAACAACTTTCCTGGTTGCAATTTTTGAAATTTTGCCTTCAAATTTGGCATTAATATAGTGACTGGCCTTGCCCATAAGATATTATCTGGGACAAGCAATCGACCTTGACCTTCAGGGTTTCGCTTGAGGTCGAAGGTGATCTAATTTAGGACAAATGTCAGATTTCAGTAAAACATGTCGTATAATACACCAAATCAAAGGGCTTGATGAGGAAATCCAGAATATATCAAAAGTTTTAAGTTATGCTGTCTTTTGATGACATCATCATGGAAAAAACTTACAAAATTTAGATTTATTAAGAGTGTGACAAAGCATGTAAATCATTGCAGACTCTTGTAAGTTCACATGTAGCAGTCCTATGGACATAACTTTCAGCACACTAAAGGATCAAGCTCAGGGTCAAAGATCAAGGTCACAGGAAGGTCAAACACTAAATACAACAAAGCAACTTTCCTGGTCAGATTTTGTGCTTTTTTGCCTCCGAAATTGTCGTGAATATAGTGAATGGCCTTGCCCGACAGTCACTCTTCATGGTGGTCATTCCTCGTGGTAATGTCTCTTGTTCGTCTTTTGGCAAGATCTCAGGATTTTCAATTTCAATTCATGTTCATTTATAGTTCTCTTTATTGCTTGTTAGTTCAGTCTCAGTTTAGTTTTATCACGTTTATTGTGTTATGCTTTAGTCTCTGGTTTTGGTTATTATTTATCTTCAGTGTTTTCAGTGTTTGTGTATTGCATCTTCTGTTCATCATGTTTTCTAGTTATTAGTCTGTTTGCCAATTTATCATTTATTGCATCACCTTTTATTCTGTAGTCATCAGTTCTGTTCTAGTTCTGTCCAGCCTGCGCTTGTTTTCACCACTTAATCGTTAGTGTGTCACTTATCTGTTTATTTTGATCGTATGTTGTATTATCTGTTGTTCTATTTTTGCCACCAGTGAGTTCTAGTTAGTCTTTGCTTTTTATTTTCTCATGGTGTAGCACTCCATCTTTCTCTGTAATCATTAGTTGCTTTTCTGTTATACTTTAGCCACTTGGGGAGTTCTGTCATAGGCCTGGTTCACACGGCAGGATAATTAGGCCGATATCGGACCCGATCTTCCCTTCCGACAATCTTAAGGACGCCCGACAATTGTGAAGACGCTAAAGATAATCTTATCAGATATTCCTGCCATGTGTGGTGTGTTAAGAGCCCTCTGATCTGCTCGGAAGGACGTCAGGAGCGCTCTGATTACAAATCGGGGATATTCAACATGTTGAATTTTTTTGGCCCGATATTGCAGCGTGTGTTGTGTCCTCCGACCACAAACGAGCACGCAGCCTGCTGAATGTGATGTGCAGCCAATCAGAAAGTGAGGTGACAAGACGTACGGAGCGGAAAATAAAATCAAAACAGCTGTTCTGACTTACCAGAAAGTCCAGTGGTCGCGCTGTCTCCAGGCCTTTAAAGAACACCTTTTACAGTAGTGTTCACAATAATAGTAGTGCTATGTGTCTAAAAAGATTAAACCAGGTTTTGAGTATATTTCTTATTGTTACATGGGAAATAAGGTACCAGTAGATTCAGTAGATTCTCACAAATCCAACAAGCCCAAGCATTCATGATATGCACACTCTTAAAGCTATGAAATTGGGCTATTAGTAAAAAAAAAGTAGAAAAGGGGGTGTTCACAATAATAGTAGTGTGACATTCAATCAGTGAGTTCGTCAATTTTGTGGAACAAACAGGTGTGAATCAGGTGTCCCCTATTTAAGGATGAAGCCAGCACCTGTTGAACATTCTCTTTGAAAGCCTGAGGAAAATGGGATGTTCAAGACATTGTTCAGAAGAGCAGCGCAGTTTGATTAAAAAGTTGATTGGAGAGGGGAAAACGTATACGCAGGTGCAAAAAATTATAGGCTGTTCATCTACAATGATCTCCAATGCTTTAAAATGGACCAAAAAAAAAAAACAGAGATGCGTGGAAGAAAACAGAAAACAACCATCAAAATAGATAGAAGAATAACCAGAATGGCAAAGGCTCACCCACTGATCAGCTCCAGGATGATCAAAGACAGTCTGGAGTTACCTGTAAGTGCTCTGACAGTTAGAAGACGCCTGTGTGAAGCTAATTTATTTGCAAGAATCCCCCGCAAAGTCACTCTGTTAAATAAAAGACATGTGCAGAAGAGGTTACAATTTGCCAAAGAACACATCAACTGGCCTAAAGAGAAATGGAGGAATATTTGTGGACTAATGAGAGTAAAATTGTTCTTTTTGGGTCCAAGGGCCGCAGACAGTTTGTGAGACGACCCCCAAACTCTGAATTCAAGCCACAGTTCACAGTGAAGACAGTGAAGCATGGTGGTGCAAGCATCATGATATGGGCATGTTTCTCCTACTATGGTGTTGGGCCTATATATCGCATACCAGGTATCATGGATCAGTTTGGATATGTCAAAAAACTTGAATAGGTCATGTTGTCTTGTTGCTGAAGAGGACATGCCCTTGAAATGGGTGTTTCAACAAGACAATGACCCCAAGCACACTGGTAAACGAGCAAAATCGTGGTTCCAAACCAACAAAATTAATGCCTCGCAGATGTGAAGAAATCATGAAAACTGTGGTTATACAACTAAATACTAGTTTAGTGATTCACAGGATTGCTAAAAAAGCAGTTTGAACATAATAGTTTTGAGTTTGTAGCGTCAGTAGCAGATGCTACTATTATTGTGAACACCCCCTTTTCTACTTTTTTTTACTAATAGCCCAATTTCATAGCCTTAAGAGTGTGCATATCATGAATGCTTGGTCTTGTTGGATTTGTGAGAATTTACTGAATCTACTGGTACCTTGTTTCCCATGTAACAATAAAAAATATACTCAAAACCTGGATTAATCTTTTTAGTCACATAGCACTACTATTATTCTGAACACTACTGTATTTTTCTTTTTGTATTCTTTTTTCCTTCTGTTTTAAATAGTCCACAAACTATTGCCGTTTGTTTACTCTGAAGTCACATTTAATCTCGAGAGATTTTGCGAGATTTCCTGTCTGAGCTGGGAATGTTCGTGTGTGAAATCTGTTCGTGTGTGGTGTTGTTGTCCTTAACGTGTGGCTGAACACCACACACTGTACGACCAAACTTGTCAGATCTATGATTTTTTTTATCTTCACGTGTGTGGTCTCTCAGGTTTTGGAAACCTAAAGATAATTTTAAAATCCTGTCGTGTGAACCAGGCTTTAGTTAAGTTTCTGCTTTTTATTTTTCAGTGGTATTCAGTTCTCTTTGTCTTTGTTTGGTTGCAGGTGGGGTCACTTGTACTTAGTTGTTTTGTCTGTCACGCCCACCTGTCTCATCTGGCCCCTCCCCTTCCAGAACCTTCCTCACACCTGTTTTACATCACGCCCTGATTACTCCCCTTGTGTTGTGAAAGTGTAGTGACACGGACCCACAACAGGGGGCGTAAATGAACGGACAATGGAAGGAGTCAAATTATAACACTTTACTGGTGTGAATGTCACAACCAAACACAGCAGAATCAGAATGTGCAACAGTCAATTAATAAAGGTGTCGTGTGGGCAGGCTCGACGATAGGAGACGCCCGTCTGGAAACGAACCGGAACCACACGATTTCCACCGCCACCTGAACCCGAGGAATACTGGAGCCGCCAAGTTCCGGAGTCCCCAGGTGGCCACTTTCCCGGAGTGTCGGATCTGGTACTGCTGGCAGAAAGCAAAAGACAGTCAAAGGGTGGGTGTGTGAACACCCAGTAACAATGGTGGGAATGCCACCTCCACCTCTCACTCAGCGCGTTGCAGCGGTCTTAGATGAAAAGGAGCGCCGTCTTGCACAGCCTCCGCAAAAACGACCTGTTCTCCTGCAAACACTCACAACACAGATTTATAGATCTCACAAAAGGGGCTGAGAGTATTACCTCCAGATGAAGATGATATCTCGGCAGTTTGGTGGAGGTGTCTTCCTGCTTTTATACCAGATGTGTTGATTAGTGACAGCTGTCACGGATGATGGGTGACAGCTGTCACCACGGCTTGTTCCTGAGGCGGCAGCGCCCTCTCGTGCCTGAAGCCCGCACTTCAGGCAGGGCGCCTTCTGGTGGTGGGCCAGCAGTACCTCCTCTTCTGGCAGCCCACACAACAGGACCCCCCCCTCAACGGGCGCCTCCTGGCGCCCGACCAGGCTTATCCGGGTGGCGACGATAGAAATCGGCCAGGAGGGCCGGGTCCAGGATGAAGCTCCTCTTCATGCAGGAGCGTTCTTCGGGTCCGTACCCCTCCCAGTCCACCAAATACTGGAAACCCCAGCCCATTCGACGGACGTCCAAAAGCCGGCGAACTGTCCAAGCCGGCTCCCCGTCGATAATACGGGCAGGAGGCGGCGCTGGACCGGGTGCACAGAGGGGTGAGGTGTGATGCGGTTTTACCCTGGAGACATGAAAGACCGGATGGATCCGCAGTGAGGCCGGGAGTTGGAGCCTCAGGACTGAGGACCTTGAGGATGGGGAAGGGTCCAATTTGAAGCGGTCCTTCAATTTGGGGGACTCGACCTGGAGAGGAATGTCCTTGGTGGAAAGCCACACCTCCTGCCCGGGCTGGTAAGTAGGGGCCGGGGACCGTCGACGGTCTGCATGGGCTTCAGCCCTCGTCCGGGCCCTCAACAAGGCCGAACGGGCGGTGCGCCACACCCGACGGCATCTCCGCAGGTGGGCCTGGACCGAGGGCACACCGACCTCTCCCTCCACCAAAGGAAACAAAGGGGGCTTTTACCCCAGACATACCTCGAATGGGGAGAGGCCGGTGGCAGAGGACACCTGGCTGTTATGAGCGTACTCGATCCAGGCCAGATGTTCACTCCAAGCCGTCGGGTGTGCGGAGGTCGTGCACCTGAGGGCCTGCTCCAACTCCTGGTTGGCCCGTTCGACCTGTCCGTTAGTCTGCGAGTGATACCCAGACGAGAGGTTTACAGTGGCCCCCAGTTCCCCGCAGAAACTTCTCCACACCTGCGAGGAGAACTGGGGACCGCGATCCGAAACGATGTCTGTTGGTATCCCATGCAGCCGGACAACATGGTGGACGAGGAGATCCGCCGTCTCCTGGGCCGACGGGAGCTTCGGGAGGGCCACGAAGTGGGCCGCCTTGGAGAATCGGTCCACTATCGTGAGAATGGTGGTGTGTCCCCGGGACGGCGGGAGGCCCGTGACAAAATCCAGACCGATGTGGGACCAGGGGCGGTGAGGCACAGGAAGTGGCTGTAGAAGTCCCTGTGCCTTCTGGTGGTCAGCCTTGCCCCTGGCGCAGGTGGTGCAGGCCTGGATGTAAGCCCGGACATCAGTCTCCAGGGACTACTGCCACGGTCCTACGCACCCCTGGGTGGCAGGAGAGTTTGGACCCGTGACAGAAGTCCAGGACGGCAGCCCTGGCCTCTGGTGGGACGTATAGTCTGTTCTTCGGTCCTGTTCCGGGATCCGGGCTCCGTGCCAGGGCCTCCCGGACGGTCTTCTCCACGTCCCAGGTCAGAGCAGCCACGATAGTGGATTCCGGGAGAATGGGTTCCGGTGGATCCGACAGCTCGGTCTTGACTTCCTGTTCATGCACCCGGGACAGGACATCCGATCTTTGGTTTTTGGTCCCGGGGCGGTAGGTGATCCGGAAGTCAAAACGGCCGAAAACAGTGACCAGCGGGCTTGCCTGGGGTTCAGTCGCTTGGCGGTCCTGATATACTCCAGGTTCCGGTGGTCAGTGAAAACCGTGAAAGGCACTGACGCTCCCTCCAGCAGGTGTCTCCACTCCTCAAGGGCCTCTTTCACCGCAAGGAGCTCTCGATTGCCCACGTCATAGTTCCGCTCTGCTGGGGTCAACCTGCAGGAAAAATAGGCACACGGGTGAAGAACCTTATCGGTTTCTCCGCTCTGGGACAGCACGGCTCCTATCCCTGAGTCAGAGGCGTCCACTTCAACCACGAACTGGCGACCAGGATCGGGCTGCACCAAGACCGGTGCAGTCGAGAACCGGCGTTTCAACTCCCTAAACGCGGCTTCGCACCGATCCGACCAGGTGAAGGGAACTTTTGGTGAGGTCAGGGCCGTCAGGGGACTAACAACCTGACTATACCCCTTAATGAACCTCCTGTAGAAATTTGCGAAGCCGAGGAACTGTTGTAGCTTCCTACGGCTTGTCGGTTGGGGCCAGTCTCTCACCGCTGCGACCTTGGCCGGATCCGTGGCGACGGAGTTGGAGGAGATGATAAACCCCAGGAAGGACAAAGAAGTGCGGTGAAACTCACACTTCTCGCCCTTCACAAACAACCGGTTCTCCAACAACCGCTGCAGGACCTGCCGTACATGCCGTACATGGGTCTCAGGGTCCGGAGAAAAGATGAGTATATCATCCAGATATACGAAGACAAATCGGTGCAGGAAGTCCCGCAAGACGTCATTAACCAAAGCTTGGAACGTCACAGGGGCGTTAGTGAGGCCGAACGGCATGACCAGGTACTCAAAATGACCTAACGGGGTGTTAAATGCTGTCTTCCATTCGTCTCCCTTCCGGATCCGAACTAGGTGGTATGCGTTCCTAAGATCCAACTTTGTGAAGATTTTGGCTCCATGCAGGGGGGTGAACACTGAATCCAACAAAGGCAACGGGTATTGGTTGCGAACCGTGATCTCGTTCAGCCCCCGATAATCAATGCATGGACGAAGACCGTCATCTTTTTTTCCCACAAAAAAGAAACCCGCTCCCATCGGAGAGGTGGAGTTACGGATCAGCCCGGCAGCTAAGGAGTCCCGGATGTAGGTCTCCATTGATTCGCGCTCAGGTCGGGAGAGGTTGTACAGCCTGCTGGACGGGAACTCCACGCCTGGCAACAAATCGATGGCACAATCATATGGACGGTGCGGGGGAAGAGTGAGTGCCTGATCCTTGCTAAAAACGTCAGCAAGATCGTGGAACTCAACCGGCACCGCCGATAGATTGGGGGGTACTTGGACCTGCTCCTTCGCCTGGGAACCGGGAGGAACCGAGGATCCCAAACACCTCCGATGGCAGGTTTCGCTCCACTGTACCACCACCCCGGACAGCCAATCAATCCGGGGATTGTGTTTCAACATCCAGGGGAACCCCAGAATCACACGGGAGGTAGAAGGAGTCACAAAAAACTCAATCTCCTCCCTATGATTCCCTGACACTACCAGAGTTACTGGTGGTGTCTTGTGTGTGAGTAAAGGGAGAAGGGTGCCATCTAGTGCTCGCACCTGCAATGGTGTAGGTAGCGCCACCAGAGGGAGCCCTACCTCCCTGGCCCATCTGCTGTCTAACAGATTCCCTTCTGACCCTGTGTCTACCAGTGCTGGGGCCTGAAGGGTTAAATCCCCACTAAGGATTGTAACTGGGAGTCGTGCGGCAATATGTGTGTGTCCCACGTGAAGTTTTTGGCCCACCCTAAGCCCAGTCTCTAGGGGCGGGCGTTGGTGTTTAACCGTTCGGGGCAGTCGCTCAATTGATGCTCCATTGAGCCACAAACAAAACACGCCCCGCGTGGAAACCTCCTCTGTCTATTAGGTGGTCTAAATGTGGCCCTGCTCGTGTCCATAGCTTCGTCAGCAGGGGGAGCTGTCGCCCCACGGGACGTAGAGGCCAGGGAGCGTGGGAAGGGCGGACCTTTCTCGGACCCGGAAGGAAGAGGGACGGCGCGCGCCCGGCCACGTCCTTCGTCTCGTTCCCGACGGCGTTCCTCCAACCGATTGTCTAACCGTATAACGAGATCAATAAGCCCATCTAAGTCCCGCGGTTCATCCTTGGCCACTAGGTGCTCCTTTAGAACTGACGACAGTCCATTTACAAAGGCAGCGCGGAGCGCAGCGTTATTCCAGCCGGACCTCGCAGCCACGATGCGGAAGTCGACTGCATAAGCGGCTGCGCTCCGGCGTCCCTGTCTCATCGACAGCAGCACGGTTGAAGCGGTCTCTCCCCTGTTAGGGTGATCAAACACAGTTCTGAACTCCCTCACAAACCCAGTGTATGTGTGAAGGAGCCGTGAATTTTGCTCCCAAAGCGCCGTAGCCCAAGCGCGTGCCTCTCCCCGAAGCAAAGTGATCACATAAGCTATTTTGCTTGCGTCTGACGCGTACATGACGGGACATTGTGCGAAGACGAGCGAACACTGCATAAGAAAGTCCGCGCACATCTCCACACAACCTCCATACGGCTCAGGAGGGCTTATGTATGCTTCAGGGGATGGTGGGAGGGGTTGTTGGACCACCACTGGAACATTAATATCTAGCACAGGATCGACAGGAGGAGGAGCTGCAGCAGCGCCCTGAGCGCTCGCCGCCACTTGCGCGGAGAGAGCCTCCACCCTGCGGTTCAGGAGGATGTTTTGCTCGGCTATTTGATCCATTCGAGCCGTAAAGGCGGTGAGAATATGCTGTAGCTCACCAATCATGCCTCCTGCAGATGCCTGCGCTCCCTGCTCTTCCATTGGTTGTTCAAGGGTGACAGTTTTCATTTATAACTTTAAACATGATTTGTATTATGATGTAATTAATCAAGTCCAAGAATTTTAAATTATGTAAACAGACAAATGTTTCTGTGAAGGCTCTCAGTTGTCCAGGTTGTTTCTATAGTAGAGAAGCTTGAATCTTCGACTGGACTCAGATGAACTGCAGACTGATGTCCTCCGATGCCCTCTCCACCTTAAAGACACTAACCACACATTTGAGGACAAGGAAGTTAAAATCTTGGCCAGAGAAAAGAAATGGTTTGAGAGGGGAGTGAAAGCATTGTATGTGAAACAGTTGAAACCCAGCCTTAACCGGGGAGGGGGTCTGAGACAAGCTTTGTTCCCTGTTTACAATGGGGTACTCGGGTCAAAGCAGTTTCAGTCTTTTGTTCATGGTAATAAGTCATTCACTTCATCAGGTGAGTCATCAGGAGAGGCGTCAGTCCCATCGTTAGGAGGGACAGCTCCCCTGTCATTAGGAGGGTGCTAACTAGAGAACAATAGGTGCTAATTAGAGCTATTGTAGTCACTAGACAACAGCAGTCTGCCTCTCGGTAAGAGGGTCTGGTTAGGTTTAAAACTCCAGCTTTTGTTGGCTTCTGTTATTCTTCTCTACAAGAGTCAAGACAGAAGTCAGACTACCAGAGCAAGAATTTTAGTTGAGGAAGCTTCTGCGATTAGAAGCGAAATGTCCTCGCGTCAAGCAACCCAGTCCAGTCGAAGATTCAAGCTTCTCTACTATAAACAGACAAATAATGGGTTTGTTGGCTCACAATATGGTTTATTCGTAATAATTCTTATAGCTTTGTTTTGTAGTAAAAATATTGTATTTGTTTTTATAAGTTGTTCCCCAAACTTCAATGCAATAAGTCAGTTTGCATCTAAACCCCTCTGTACTGATGTTACAGACCCTGTATTAGTAATGCTGAGAATGCATTATGTGCTGATGCTGTAGTAGTGTTTTGTAATTAGTGCGTTCATTTGCATAATGAGCAGCCTTGTTTGCATAGCTGGTTATGTGTAATAATATATCATGGTGACTTTGGAGGCACATCAGACCACTCCACTGCTTCTTCATTTGAGTGGAAAAGGACAGAAATCGCCGCAGCTTTTCTGAAGATTTTAATTTGTCTACGACCATCAGATCTCAGAGCAATTCAATATTTCATCTGTTTACTGAGTTCACGCCTTTCCCCTTATCGTATATTTTATGTATTTTAAAGACTGTCTGTCTGTCATGTGGACTCCAATTTACGTGGTGGAAGGTTCATGAGCCTGGCTGGCTGGCTGATAACAAAGTTCACACCATGCCATGCACACTCAGATGTGGCTGTGATCTCGTCTGTATGTAATTATCAGCATGTCATGGGAGCCCACCCACACATGTGCATGCATAGGTGTCAAACTGATTCCAGAAAGGGCCAAGAGGGTGCAGGTTTTCTTTGTAACCACCAACTCCACCAGGTGATTTCACTGATGAACTCTTCCCATCTGCTCAAAGTAATGTTCATCAGTGAAATCACCTGGTGGAGTTGGTGGTTACAAAGAAAACCTGCACCCTCTTGGCCCTTTCTGGATTCAGTTTGACACCTATGGCATAGAGTGCGGACAGCTGATGTTGTTCATGACAGATATGTGTTCTCCAGCTGAGTTGTGAGTACACAGTGGTCAGCTGTCTAGATGTGCACTGCGGGGGACAATGATCGCACTCAGGCCATCTCAGCTGCCTCTACAACCTGGTCTCAATTTGTGATTCAGCAGCACCAAATCTATTGGTTCACGATATTGTGATGAAAAGCGCCTCATGGGGCACACTCCCCATGCCATTTGTGTTACAGGGGAACACTTGCATGGCATATGTGTTGCTTGGTATTGTCACACTTGTAGGACACTTAGAAAATGTGGTCAGTCGAACGTGGTCGCCTGTGCTCTACTCTTGTGCTAGCTGCGCGAATATCTCCGCCTTTTCTAAGTGCCCCACGAGTGGTGTTGGATGTTCATGCATCGACTACGGCCAACATCGGCTGAGAGGGGTTGAATGGGCACTCGCATGGCCCTCGCTGACTTTCAGCCGCTGGTGTGAAGGCTGATTCGATTGCGCCATTCCGCCACAGTTCACCATGGGCGATGATTTCGTGCAGCATATCGTTCCGCAGCGCGATTTGTTCAACCTGCATACGACATGCCGTGCGAATGCTGCGAACTCGATCACGCTGCAGTCTGTCCTCATCTTACCTGCCATTCAAATGGATTTCCGGTGTGAGCAGGACGCGATTGTAGCGTGCATGTGCCCTGTGCGAATGGTTGTGGCGACTGCTGTGAGAGGCGTTCGAGGTGGCTCAGATTTTTTATGAGTGGCATACGAATCCCCATTCGTGCGCCATTTGGCCTCATTCATGTTGTGTGAAGGGGCCCAAAGTTATCAGCACTCCATAAACCGTATTCTAAAAACCATACTGTGCTGTGTCATACATTAACTCCACCTCCACCTCTACTGGTTGGTAGTATAAAGGAAGTTGTTTGTAGTTATAATGTATAATGCAAGAAGAATGGTGGTCATCAGTGCCACACAGTTGAAATACTCTTTTTAGTTTATTTATTTAAAGCTGTAATATGGCCAGATGACTGGAGTTTGGATATCTCCATCAGATGAGTCAGACTGGTCCAACCCTAACATGAGATGATGCCTGATCATGAAGATGATGGTGTGCAATGATCATAAGTGTCTAACAAAGTGGAACTTCTGGAGGTGACTTGTGAGCTCTTGTGACCTCTTGAGGGTATAACTAGATGACCTCCTTGTTGTGGATAAGGTTAAAAGGAGGCAGTCAAATGTTTCCTCAATTAACAGTGGAATTCTTAATGGTATTAGCAAGATGTTAGATTTTATATAATATTTTGATGATATTGCTGTGTCGATCACAGAAAAAAATGCCCCCCCCCCCTGGACATTGTAGAACTGAAATGAAGTGAGCTGCTAAAGGCTGCTGTTGCTGCAGCAACAGCGCGGTGCAGTTTTATCCATTTCAGCCTAACTACCTGTCACTCAGTGGAAGGGATTCAAAGCAATCTCTCTGCCCACATGGAATTGGCATCACTGCAACATTCCGAGGTACTACATCGGATGATGACTCATGAGTGCCCACTTGAATTCAAGGTTAAGTGAAATTTAATTTTGCTGAAAGTGTATAGGACAGAACCAAAGAGGTTTGCTTCCTTTGAGTGAGTCGAATATTAAACATTTATTCCAAGATACACTTGCCCGCAAAAATAATTCTGAACACTTCCTTTGACAGCAATTTCTAATAGGAAATGAAGGGACGAGAAAGAATGCACTTTTGTGTTTTTTGTTTTTAGGGGTTGATCGAACTTCTGCACTGTCAGCAAACTTGGATCTCTTTGAAATAGTATCAGGAAAGAGAAGAGTGCTTGAATAGTGCTTTTCCATCTCGCACATGCTCAAAGTACTTTACAATGATGCCTCACATTTACTTCCCCAGCTGGGTGGTCTGTGTCCTTTTAGAAGACACATTAATAGCTTGATCTCTAATAGGAAATAGCTGGTTCCTGTTTTAGTCTATAACTTTACATCAGCAAGTCTAACTCACCTCTCTGCTGCTTGCATTTCTGGTCTTAAAGTGCCACCTCCTCCACACCACCACCACCCACCAGTTCCTGTTTGATGCCTGGGGTAGGCTCTACTCCTACATTCTTCTGACGGCAGGATTCAAGATCTACTTATCCCTTCACTGTTATGACAAGAACATTCTGACAATATCACAATAGATTAAATATTTAACTGTTTCTTGTGTCTTGAGTCTTCATAGTAGAACTGGTTCTTGCTTCCTATCCCATGTAGGGATGGGCTGGTTGTCTGCCTGGGTGGTTGCCTTCCAGGACTTTGGGTGGTTCCAGGATGTGGTGGATGCAGCGATATGAGGTACCAGCACATGTTCCCAGAGCTGGCCTGCAGTATTACAGAGGAATATATAAAAGCTGATGTTGAGGGACAAGTTTCCCAAATTCACTGTGTCCTGACTGTTTAGAGGGGAACATCATTTTACTCTTATACCAAAACTAAACTGAAAATCGGACAAATGTGTGGATTGATACATAATCAGCTTCACACCGAAAAGGGGAACTCTGGCAGTTTTTAACCTGGGGGTTTTTGGGTTTATCTTTTCATTTGGCGCAAAAACCATTTTAATGAGCTTGGTAGTGACTTTAGAATACAAATATCATTAAGGGCTAAACTGACAACCCCAATACTTGCCTAAAGCCCCACACACGAAGTTCCCTTTGTCCTGCAAACACCTTCTGGATTTCAAATCGGCTCCACGCAGACCTCGTACATCTCAGACCTGGATGGATCCCTCAGATATGGAATTCTGTGATTGTTCTTCTGCTCCTCCCTGGATTGTAGCTGAAGAACCTCTTGGTCCTGATGGTTGTCTGCTGACCACCGATGAACTGGGAGTGCATTTTTTTGTTTTTTTTTGAGGGCGGGGGGGGTTGTGCTGCAATTTGGTCATGGTAAGAAGAATACTGTTATGAATATTCCTGCACCTGGTCTTCCAATTCTGTTCACACCTGAACAGAGCTGCAGCTGTGGAATAGGAGGCATAGGCCATCTTCTGTCTTGCACGTGTGTGTGTGTGAGAGAGAGAGGGAGAGAGGGAGCATGAGAGAGTGATGAAGAAACCAGATAAAAAGAAGAGAATTGAGAAAGATTGGGAGAAAGTGTTTCAATCTGTCTCTTGGGAATTCTTCCGTGTTGATGCTCCGGCTCTGAGATAATCAGGTGTTGCAATTCTGCTTCCCTGAGGATCCCAAAAGCAGAATACAGAACAATAACTCTGTCTTTCGCTCGCTCTCTCGTGCAGACGCTCATGCCCTCCAGCTCTACGTAAACAGTGTTCTCCCTTCTTTCGTCCATATTCATATCTCACCGTCTTTGGGGAAAGTGCGAAGGAGGGCGGTGTGTGTGTGTGTGTGTGCACGTGATTGCACACGTGAAGTGTGTGTGCATACCTGCAGGAGAGTCCTGTGCATGTGTGGGCGTGACAGGCAGCAACAGGAAAGGAGTCGATGAGGTCAGGTTTTTTTTGGGGGGGTGCCTGGCAGCATACTTTCCCCTCTGAATGTGAACAGCAGGGTGTATGTTCACGTCTACAATGCATGCATAATGTCATGTTCATGCACCATATTCAGTGCATTTGTGCACTTTGAGCACAGAAAGCTCTCATATTCTCCAGACTGTTTTGTCTGCATGCAGCGGGTTCAAACGCTAAAAATAGCCCGCAATAGATGATATCCGCAAAGTAGACAGCGTTATTTTTACAATTTTTATAGACGTTTTAAGGCTGTAAAACCCCTCACTACACACTTTATACACTTTTCTCAAACAGGCATTAACATTTTCTCACTTTTCTCTCGTGTGTAAACACTCTCAAAGTTCAAACCTTACTTGTAGTAGAAAAATAAGACCAACCTGTTTTCAGGCCCAAACATTTGTTTGAGAAATAAAAACAATGTTTTCCTATAAATAATTATGATGGCTTTTAGAACTAACAAATTTAATTTTAACGATCAACCTACGAGGTTGGATACATAAGAAATTATTAATAGTGACTGACCAGTATTTCACAGTTCCTTTGATCACGCGTCTTCGTTGTGGCGCCGCTCCACTGAAGGCCTCTCTGCAGGTGTCTTTTTCCAAGTGAAGAACACAGTTATGGGTAGTTGTTGGCGCTCTTTTTTCTTCTGGGCGAGAAGATTCTTATAAACAGACACGCAGAACACAATGCGTGTACTCTCCCTTCGTGGTGCCGCGACCAGCCTGCTTGATGAGGAGACAGAACACAATGCGCTGTAAAAAAAAGCATGCAAAATTGGACTAAAAAATCCATGAAACTGCGAGGCCGCAAAAGGTGAACCGCGTTATAGCGAGGGACCACTGTATTTACACCAATACATAACTTTTATCTTACCATAAAAGTCCATATCTTAACATAAAATTCTGTGTGGAAACTGGATGACATCCTACCTCAGAAGAGTTGAAGCCTTCGGTTGGATGCCGCGTTGAATCATCTGAGAAGGACATCTCGCCACTCTCCGTTGAATTTCCTGGTTAGGTCATTCTCAAATGCCAGCCTTATTAAGCTCGCCTTTCATTCATGCAGCATGTTGCGTCTGTGACTACGTTTACATGCAGCCAATAACCCTTTCATAACGGGAATATCAGCAATAACCCGGTTGCGCACGGCCATGTAAACACCCGCAAAAACCCGAATATGCTCATATTCCGGTTTTTAAAAACCCGAATAAGACCCCTGGGTTACTCCTTTTCTAACCCGAATATCAGGTCATATAAACACGCATCGGGATATCCCCATAGAAAGGAACATTATTTTGTGTTCTGCGCATGTCCTATATGCAAGGAATCTTGGTCTTTTGAGTATGGCAACTACTTGTATGCGGCGCGCACAACCCACCGGACACCACAGAAGCAGATGTAAACAGCGCATTGTGTTCTGCGTCCTTATCAGGTGGGCCGGTCGCGGCACCGGTTGGCATATCACCGCGATTGCTCTCACTGCCTCCGATGCGCTTACCATGTCTGCGGCCTTGGTAAACGCCGCAGCGGGCCACTCACACCGCCCCCCCCCTCTCTGCTGTGTGGACCTGCGCCAAATCTGGCAACAGGTCCAGAGACTGCGCTCGCTGCTTTGATGCAGAGGCAGCCCGTAGGAGAGAAAAGTGAGAAAAATGTTAATGCCTGTTTGAGAAAAGTGCGTAGTGAGGGGTTTTACACGGAGCAGGATTTGCACGAACGCCAGACCAAATCAAGCACCAGTGGAAAACGTGCATCGCTGTTTAGATGAGGATATTCCAAATGATACCAATGACCATGTGTACAGGAGTAACTCTGTCTGCTTAAGCATGTAAGCGGGTTATTCCTAATGATTCAGAAACCGGAATATTGACCTTATCCTGAATATTAACGGCATGTAAACATAGTCAGTATTCACTAGGCTTTTTCCACTCGTGTGCAAAATCTTAACACCCTCCCCAAGTAAGTCGTGCTGCATGATCTGCCTTTTGCTTGGTGGACTTGACGAATCCCAGGAAATCCAGCTCTGACACTGCTTGAATAAACTGAGCATGCTTTAATTAGTCCACCTTGCCATAATCGCTGGACTCAGGATCCTTGCCCTCTGCCACACTGACAAGCGCAACCCTCAACCAAATCCAATCGCTTGAACACAGACACACACCATATCTGTTTGTTTTAAAATTAATTACTTTAGTTAATTAATTTGGTTTATTTGTTAAATATGTGATATTATTGAATAACAAATATTTTGCTATATTTTCCAGTATTTCTTTTTCTTTCTTTTTTATTTTTTGATAACTCTCACATCTGAGGGGGTGGGGTTAATGACGTGAGGGGGCGTCGCCCCCAAACGCCCCCTCGTGGCGCCAGGTCCGGCGCTGCTTAAGCTCAGTAATAAATGACTTTATCACTTTAATGTTTGTGCTCTGCCTCTTGAGGAAACACTGCTGTATCTGGTCTTTGTTTTCTTGCTGCCTTTCAGCAAAAACACTGAATATTCCAAATTGGTTTCAAAGGGTTTTTTGTGAGAATATTTTTATTGGTAGTTTTTGCTTTTTGCTAGGGCCCCTTCACACATAGTATGAATGTGTTCGAATTGCGCATGAAGTGCGCATGAAGCAGGAATCGTATGCAATATGTGTAAAATAGTAGCTGTCTTGAACGCCTCGTACACCTGTTGCTACAACTTTTCACGCACACCAGCAGCTGAAAGGCAGAGTGTGCACTGTGTGATTACATCAAAACCTCTCGCAGCAGGTGTTGGCCAAATTCCAGCTGACACACATGTGGATCTAACACCATTCGCTTGGCACTTAGAAAATGTGTGGCCATTTGCACTGTTAGCACAAAAACAGTCAGCAGACGATCACTTTCGAGCTGGATGTGAAATTTGTCTTTGTGACCACATGAGTGTGGCTTTGCAGACAGACACAGTGACACACTGGTGTGTGCGCTGAACTGACGGGGTGTGTCCGCCCACAGGAGCGGCTGTGGAGATCTGTGGTTCTGGACGTCACAGCTGGATGGACATGAACTAACAACTGTCCACTGTGATATGCTCGTGTGTCTGCTTGCTGTCCTCCCATGGACAAACATAAAAACATATATCGCTGTTGCAATGGTTAGTAAGCGAGTGAGCGGACATTGACAGGCTGTCCCACCCTGCTCAGAGTGCCACTCTCATTGGACCGACATCTCTGCTATTTTGGCATTGTGGGATAGCTCGCGCTCACAGATTGAGCTCGCCGGACTACTTTCGTCACCCTGCTCAGCGTGCTGCTCTCGTTGGAGCGACAACACACAGAATGTGTCTCTTTCCAGATAGATCTCTTTCAGTGCAGCTTCTTGTTCTGACTTTAACACGAAGTTAACACCCAAGTCTTTTATCGCCAACTGTAAATGGTAATCAAACCATTCCAGTCGTATCTTTCTGAACTCTTCCGCATCAAACTCCATCGTGTCAGTGTTTACAATGCTCATAAACTTTTAAGTTTCTTAAATATTTATTATGGCCACTCTTAAAACTTCAGTTCTCTTTATAATTTTATTACTGGTAAATTTTAGAATTGATTTAGATGAGATGTACTCATTATCTCACAGGAATAGATCACAATTATCTGTGAACTACTTTTTGCACAGGAATTCATCAAGCACATCGGCCGCGGGGGCGTTCTGACACAGAATCCCCAGAAACTGGAAAGTTGTTCGGCCATAACAAGAGCGTACACTTTTAGCTTGTCATAAGCTAAGCTAGTGGCGTTCGTGAAAGTGTGAGGCTGTCCCAGGTGAAATGGACCATCAGATCATAACATGCAGCAGGTGATCTGAATGTCACATCACCCACGTGAGCTCTGTTCCACATGACGTGAAATCTGTCCCGCGGAACGCCGTCCACAAGACACGCGTGTTGGGCAGGACACGTGCATGGGCTAGGTGGACACATCGCCAGCATGTGGACATGATAAGAGGGTCATCTACAGAGGAACAGATGGATCATTCTTGTCTTGTCCACTTGATGAGAGGGATTCAATAAAATGCAGTGTTTTTATATGGTGCGTGCTTTTATTTTTCTTAAATACATCCATGTCCTTCTTGATATCAGGCATTTTCCTGCACCTTTTGCAGGACAGTGATGGTAGCTCAGTGGTAATGTATCTGGCTGGTAATCAGAGCTTTTGGAAATGGTAGATTTGAATCCCATGGGTGGCATGTATTTTTTTTTTCACAGCAGCTGTGCGATGTGGTTACACATGCTGCAGCTGCTCGCACTCTGTTCCCATATGCATGAAACCGTCGCAGCGGCATCGTTCACGTCTGCCCCTCGGCTCGATGTTTTCGTGGTTCGCTCATATAAGCTGTTCCGCCGTGATTCATGCAAACCTTCGTGCAAATTACTTCTTTCCCTCAATTACCAAACCGACAAGAGTTACTGAATATTCTTCTACATCCATCCATCCATCCATCCATCTTCTACCGCTTAGTCCAATTAAGGGTCGCGGGGGGCTGGAGCCTATCCCAGCAGTCATAGGGCGTGAGGCGGGGTACACCCAGGACAGGACGCCAGTCTGCCGCAGGGCCATTCTTCTACATTAATAGATAATATTTTATTCAATAATTTAAATTATGTAATGAAATCTGGTATATTGTTTACTGATATTTCAGATCATTTTCCAATATTTCAAATTGTGGAATTGGATAATTGTTATATGCCAAACAAGAAATCAACCAAGTATTATAGAAATTTTAACAATATTAATACAATGAAATTCAAGAGAGTAATGGAGAGTATTTCCTTTGATAATATATATATATATGGAAACAGACCCCAATTTAGCGTATCAGGTGTTCATGCAAATGTTCAATGAAGTTTATGAAAAATCATTTCCAATCATTACATTATCTGGTGATATATCCAAAAAGAAAAACCCATGGTTTTCTAGGGGACTACAAAAATCCCTATTTAGAAAAAACAAGTTGTATAATAAAAATATTTATCATCTCCTTCACTGTTAAATTTATATACCTACAAATTTTATAAAAATAAATACACTTCTCTTCTCAGGGCTGCAAAGAAGAAATATTTTCATGATAATTTTCAAAAGTCAATAAATTATATCAAAGGGACCTGGAAAATAATAAAATCAAATCAAATCAAATCAAATTTTGATGAACAAAAATGTTCATCAAAATATCCGTCAACTTTTTCAGATGGATCTAAAAGCTTTTTTGATCCCTTTGACATTGCTTGTAAGTTTAATAATTTTTTTCAAAGGTTGGTGCTTCTCTTGCAAAAAAAAAAAAAAAAAAAAAATTGATTGATCCGGTTGATTACATTAAAGGTTCATTTCCATTTGTGAGTGAATCTGAACCCACAAATTCCACTGAGGTTTGTGAAATTATTGCTGGACTACATCCATCTGCAGCTGGTCATGATGGAATAAATACATCTATTGTAAAATGTGTCATACATGAAATTTCCGAACCACTTACATATATTTTTTTCATTGCCCTTGAAACCGGGCATAGTACCATCTGATTTAAAGATTGCTAAAATCATACCATTGTTTAAAAAAGGTGATCCAGCATCTTTTTCAAATTATCATCCTATTTCAGTTTTGCCATGTTTTGTTTGCCAAGATTTTAGAGAAACTTGTTTATAAAAGACTAAATGATCATTTGCTTAAGAATTCAATTTTATATAACTATAAATATGGATTTCGGAAAAATCATTCAACATATATGGCCCTGACTGAACTGATGGATAGAATTTATGCTGCTTTAGAAAATAACAAATTAGGAATTGGTGTGTTTTTAGACCTTTCAAAGCATTTGATACAGTAAATCATAAAATCTTGCTTTCTAAGTTAAATAAATTTTGGATTTAAAGCTGTTGTTTATAAATGGCTTAGTAATTATTTATTAGAGAGAAAACAGTATGTTTTTCTCAATTTGAAATCTGAAATCAATTCTATTGATTGTGGAGTTCCTCGAGGTTTGATTTTGGGACCGCTTTTATTTATAATATGTATCAACGATTTTGCTTCCATTTTTGCAACTACATTTCCATTGTTGTTTGCTGATGACACTACTCTTTATTTCCAGCAAAGATATACATGGTTTGGTTAAAAGTTTAAATAATGATCTATTGAATTATTATATGTGGTTTAAAGTTAATAAATTATCGTTAAATAGAAATAAGTCAAATTTTATGTTATTTGCTGGCAATAAAAAATGTAATCATGATCAAATTAAAATTTACATTGACAATGAAGAAATATCAAGGGTTTCTTCTATATGTTTCTTGGGTGTATGGATGGATGACAAATTGTGTTGGAAAGAACATATTGAATATGTTTGTAATAAAATAACTAAGTCAATAGGAATCATAAGTAAAAAAAGATATTTTTTACATTACAAATGTCTTTTAACATTATATTACAGTTTAGTTTATCCTTATTTGGTTTATTGCAATGTTGTATGGGGAAGCACTTTTGCAAACCTTGTCCTCCAAGTGCATCTTTGTTTCAAATTACAGCTCTTAAATATTTATCATATAAATATTTTCATGACTTGTATATTTGTCTTCAGAGCACTTCATGATACTAGTTGGCCTTTTTTTTATTAAATATAATTTCATGCATAACCATCAAATTGATAATTATCTGACAAGGCAGACTTCATATTTGCATTTATTTTTGCATAGAACAACTCGTTATCAGTGTCACATCAGATCGTCAAATCTTGGAATAATACAGTAAATCTTTTAAATGCATGCATCATCCTAAACAGATACAAAAGTCGATTAAAATTAAAGCTCCTACATGAGTATTTATAATGTTAACTTATTGTTTGGTTTTGAGTGATTTACATATTTTACACATTACGAACTGATATAATTGTTTTCTTTATTGTGTCATTTTTGTTTTTGTTGGGAGAGGTCTTTGATAAGCCTTCGGCACCTACCTCTCCCCTGCACATGTATTCTCACATTGTACTTTTTATGTTATGTGTATGCAAATAATGATAATGATGATCAAATAATATTTTGAGACATGTATCTGAAAGAAAGTAGGAAAAGTACATATATAATACATGTACCTTTCCTACTTTCTTTCATGCATTTGCTTGTTGGTATGTTGCTCTTGTGTTATTACTGCCACCACCTGGTTGGTTTCAGTTGTCCAGGCCATCTTTCTAACTGCACCCGCTAAAAGCAGGTCTGGATCCAAGCATGTTTGTTGATTATGAAACAGTGAAAAAGCAATATTGGTCTGAATCTGGCCAATGGCAATGTGCTGGTTGGCTGAGAGCTTGCACGTCATCATTGCTTATGGATCATTTCAGAAGAAAGACGATGTTAGATGTGAAAATTAAGTTTGGCCAATGGTGACACAAGACGCCTCTCCAAATACTGCGTGATTTAAAAAATAAAAACAGTTCAGTTGATTATGGGTTCTTTTAAAGGTTTTGTCACACACCTGTATCACCATTCCTGCAGTGCCCTCTGATGGTCAGACAGGAAAGCACATCTTAACTTTGTGTGTGTGTGTGTGTGTGTGTGTGTGTGTGTGTGTGTGTGTGTGTGTGTGTGTGTGTGTGTGTGTGTGTGTGTGTGTGTGTGTGTGTGAGTGAGTGTGAGTGAGAGATATTAGACATGGCAATCATGATTACACGATCAAAGTAGCTTTGAAGTTCAGTGATCAGGATCAAAGATGTAAATTCAGTGATCAAGAATTAAAGGTTAGGATCAGTGATGGGTAATTGGGATTAAAACTCAAGATCAAAGGTCGGCAATTTGGATGAAAATTCAACAACCAAGATCAAAGATAAGTGATCACAGTCTAACCACAATCAGAGGTCACTATCAAAGCACTACAGTATGTTCAGTGATCAAGAATTAAAGGTCTGGATCAAGGATGAGTAATCAGAATCAAAGATCTTGATTAAACGTTACAAACCGGGATGCAAGTACAGCAAACAGGACCGAACGGCAAGATCTGAGTTGAGTGAGCAGAATCACAGGTCATAATAAACCCATAACCTTTATGGGTGACTGGGTGACTCTTGCTTGCCTCTACTGGTGGTTGGCTCTTACTGCGGTATTGTATCACTTCCTGTTCCGGAGCACAGCAGTGTTTTGCTGTATCTGTTAGCTGTTTAATCTGCGCAGTTAGATTGATCTAGATAACGATTTGTTTCACAGTGTAATCTTCACGTGCCTTAACTAAAGCACTCCCTCTGCTGAATCACCTCTAAATTATTTACACATTATTCACTTTGTGTGTTTTTGGGAATCCGCTAGCTTAGCGCAGCTACTAGCTCTTAGCCGGTTTAGCATGGCAGCTTCTCCTGTCTCTCCTGCACTTTTCTGCTCTGCGTGTGAAATGTTTAGCTATTCCTCGGCCTCCTTTAGCAGTAATGGTACTTGTAATAAGTGTAGCTTATTCGTAGCTTTGGAGGCCAGGCTGGGCAAATTGGAGACTCGGCTCCGCACCGTGGAAAATTCTACAGCTAGCCAGGCCCCTGTAGTCAGTGCGGACCAAGGTAGCTTAGCTGGCGTTAGTTCCCTTCCAGCAGATCTCGAGCAGCCGGGAAAGCAGGCCGACTGGGTGACTGTGAGGAGGAAGCGTAGCCCTAAACAGAAGCCCCGTGTACACCGCCAACCCGTTCACATTTCTAACCGTTTTTCCCCACTCGGCGACACACCCACCAAGGATCAAACTCTGGTTATTGGCGACTCTGTTTTGAGAAATGTGAAGTTAGCGACACCAGCAACCATAGTCAATTGTCTTCCGGGGGCCAGAGCAGGCGACACTGAAGGAAATTTGAAACTGCTGGCTAAGGCTAAGCGTAAATTTGGTAAGATTGTAATTCACGTCGGCAGTAATGACACCTGGTTACGCCAATCGGAGGTCACTAAAATTAACATTGAATCGGTGTGTAACTTTGCAAAAACAATGTCGGACTCTGTAGTTTTCTCTGGGCCCCTCCCCAATCGGACCGGGAGTGACATGTTTAGCCGCATGTTCTCCCTGAATTGCTGGCTGTCTGAGTGGTGTCCAAAAAATGAGGTGGGCTTCATAGATAATTGGCAAAGCTTCTGGGGAAAACCTGGTCTCGTTAGGAGAGACGGCATCCATCCCACTTTGGATGGAGCAGCTCTCATTTCTAGAAATCTGGCCAATTTTCTTAAATCCTCCAAACCGTGACTATCCAGGGTTGGGACCAGGAAGCAGAGTTGTAGTCTTACACACATCTCTGCAGCTTCTCTCCTCCTGCCATCCCCTCATTACCCCATCCCCGTAGAGATGGTGCCTGCTCCCAGACCACCAATAACCAGCAAAAATCTATTTAAGCATAAAAATTCAAAAAGAAAAAATAATATAGCACCTTCCACTGCACCACAGACTAAAACAGTTAAATGTGGTCTATTAAACATTAGGTCTCTCTCTTCTAAGTCCCTGTTAGTAAATGATATAATAATTGATCAACATATTGATTTATTCTGCCTTACAGAAACCTGGTTACAGCAGGATGAATATGTTAGTTTAAATGAGTCAACACCCCCGAGTCACACTAACTGCCGAAATGCTCGTAGCACGGGCCGAGGCGGAGGATTAGCAGCAATCTTCCATTCCAGCTTATTAATCCAAAACCCAGACAGAGCTTTAATTCATTTGAAAGCTTGACTCTTAGTCTGGTCCATCCAAATTGGAAATCCCAAAAACCAGTTTTATTTGTTGTTATCTATCGTCCACCTGGTCGTTACTGTGAGTTTCTCTGTGAATTTTCAGACCTTTTGTCTGACTTAGTGCTTAGCTCAGATAAGATAATTATAGTGGGCGATTTTAACATCCACACAGATGCTGAGAATGACAGCCTCAACACTGCATTTAATCTATTATTAGACTCAATTGGCTTTGCTCAAAATGTAAAAGAGTCCACCCACCACTTTAATCATATCTTAGATCTTGTTCTGACTTATGGTATGGAAATAGAAGACTTAACAGTATTCCCTGAAAACTCCCTTCTGTCTGATCATTTCTTAATTACATTTACATTTACTCTGATGGACTACCCAGCAGTGGGGAAAAAGTTTCATTACACTAGAAGTCTTTCAGAAAGTACTGTAACTAGGTTTAAGGATATGATTCCTTCTTTATGTTCTCTAATGCCATATACCAACACAGTGCACAGTAGCTACCTAACCTCTGTGAGTGAGATAGAGTATCTCGTCAATAGTTTTACATCCTCATTGAAGACAACTTTGGATGCCGTAGCTCCTCTGAAAAAGAGAGCCTTAAATCAGAAGTGCCTGACTCCGTGGTATAACTTACAAACTCGCAGCTTAAAGCAGATAACCCGTAAGTTGGAGAGGAAATGGCGTCTCACTAATTTAGAAGATCTTCACTTAGCCTGGAAAAGGAGTCTGTTGCTCTATAAAAAAGCCCTCCGTAAAGCTAGGACATCTTACTACTCATCACTAATTGAAGAAAATAAGAACAACCCCAGGTTTCTTTTCAGCACTGTAGCCAGGCTGACAAAGAGTCAGAGCTCTATTGAGCCGAGTATTCCTTTAACATTAACTAGTAATGACTTCATGACTTTCTTTGCTAATAAAATTCTAACTATTAGAGAAAAAATTACTCATAACCATCCCAAAGACATATCGTTATCTTTGGCTGATTTCAGTGATGCCGGTATTTGGTTAGACTCTTTCTCTCAGATTGTTCTGTCTGAGTTATTTTCATTAGTTACTTCCTCCAAACCATCAACATGTCTATTAGACCCCATTCCTACCAGGCTGCTCAAGGAAGCCCTACCATTAATTAATGCTTCGATCTTAAATATGATCAATCTATCTTTATTAGTTGGCTATGTACCACAGGCTTTTAAGGTGGCAGTAATTAAACCATTACTTAAAAAGCCATCACTTGACCCAGCTATCTTAGCTAATTATAGGCCAATCTCCAACCTTCCTTTTCTCTCAAAAATTCTTCAAAGGGTAGTTGTAAAACAGCTAACTGATCATCTGCAGAGGAATGGTCTATTTGAAGAGTTTCAGTCAGGTTTAAGAATCCATCATAGTACAGAAACAGCATTAGTGAAGGTTACAAATGATCTTCTTATGGCCTCAGACAGTGGACTCATCTCTGTGCTTGTTCTGTTAGACCTCAGTGCTGCTTTTGATACTGTTGACCATAAAATTTTATTACAGAGATTAGAGCATGCCATAGGTATTAAAGGCACTGTGCTGCGGTGGTTTGAATCATATTTATCTAATAGAATACAATTTGTTCATGTAAATGGGGAATCTTCTTCACAGACTAAGGTTAATTGTGGAGTTCCACAAGGTTCTGTGTGTTTCCCTTAGGCAGTATTATTAGACAGCATTGCTTAAATTTTCATTGTTACGCAGATGATACCCAGCTTTATCTATCCATGAAGCCAGAGGACACACACCAATTAGCTAAACTGCAGGACTGTCTTACAGACATAAAGACATGGATGACCTCTAATTTCCTGCTTTTAAACTCAGATAAAACTGAAGTTATTGTACTTGGCCCCACAAATTTTAGAAACATGGTGTCTAACCAGATCCTTACTCTGGATGGCATTACCCTGACCTCTAGTAATACTGTAAGAAATCTTGGAGTCATTTTTGTTCAGGATATGTCATTCAATGCGCATATTAAACAAATATGTAGGACTGCTTTTTTGCATTTGCGCAATATCTCTAAAATTAGAAAGGTCTTGTCTCAGAGTGATGCTGAAAAACTAATTCATGCATTTATTTCCTCTAGGCTGGACTATTGTAATTCACTATTATCAGGTTGTCCTAAAAGTTCCCTGAAAAGCCTTCAGTTAATTCAAAATGATGCAGCTAGAGTACTGACAGGGACTAGAAGGAGAGAGCATATCTCACCCATATTGGCCTCTCTTCATTGGCTTCCTGTTAATTCTAGAATAGAATTTAAAATTCTTCTTCTTACTTATAAGGTTTTGAATAATCAGGTCCCATCTTATCTTAGGGACCTCATAGTACCATATCACCCCAATAGAGCGCTTCGCTCTCAGACTGCAGGCTTACTTGTAGTTCCTAGGGTTTGTAAGAGTAGAATCGGAGGCAGAGCCTTCAGCTTTCAGGCTCCTCTCCTGTGGAACCAGCTCCCAATTCAGATCAGGGAGACAGACACCCTCTCTACTTTTAAGATTAGGCTTAAAACTTTCCTTTTTGCTAAAGCTTATAGTTAGGGCTGGATCAGGTGTCCCTGAACCACCCTGAACCTTAGTTATGCTGCTATAGACTTAGACTGCTGGCGGGTTCCCATGATGCACTCAGTGTTTTCTTTCTCTTTTTGCTCTGTATGCACGACTCTGCATTTAATCATTAGTGATGATCTCTGCTCCCCTCCACAGCATCTTTTTCCTGATTCTCTCCCTCAGCCCCAACCAGTCCCAGCAGAAGACTGCCCCTCCCTGAGCCTGGTTCTGCTGGAGGTTTCTTCCTTTTAAAAGGGAGTTTTTCCTTCCCACTGTCGCCAAGTGCTTGCTGATAATCAAAATGGACTGACCAGAATCAAAGGTTAGTGGCAGTCAAGGTCAAAGACGAGTGATCAGGAGCACTGTTCCACAATCAAGATAAGAGATGAGGGATAAGCATCAGAGATGAGAATTTCAGATCAAAGGTCAGTGACAAAAGATGAGCAAGCTTGATCGAATATTCACAAACTGGATCAAAGATGAGTATTTTGAATCACAGGTCAGAAATTGTGGTAAAGCTCAGCGATCAAAGATGAGTGATTAGGATGTAAATTCTCCAATCAGGATCAAACCAGAGTATTTAGGATTAAAGGTCAAGAATCAGGAGCAAAGCTCAGTGATGAAAGATGAGTGATCAAAATCAAAGTTGAACAACTGCACAATCAACTCCACTATACCATAACTGTCTAACCTAAAGTTTATTTTGGTCTAGATCATCAGCGTCTAGATTTGTGATCCTTTCTGGACTTGGTGCTCCACTAGAATGGACGAAGGAGTGGAATTTGGTTTGAGTTTTATAATTAAAGAGGACTGTGTGGCCTTAGAGGTGGCATGGACTCTCCTGAGTGCCTTTTTGAGTGCTGAAACGCTGCTGTCCCACTATAGATCTAATCACAACGAGGAGCGGCGAAATCAGTTGTCAGTGAGGTGAAATAAATCAAAGCATGAAGAAGAAAGACGACCACGTCATGGTCTCAGTCATCTCCACAGACTCTACTGTCTTTTTTCCCATTGAAGAGATTCTCCTCTACCTCAGACTAAGATCGATGTGGAGATCATCTCTCCATCTTTTCATCTTGCTGCCGGCCGCTAAGGTCAAACCCTCCTGATGCCAATCTGTCTGAAGGAGCATTTTAGGTTATTGGAGTCTTTCAGATTTAATAATGTGCTTAAGTCATATGATTTAACTGTGCAAATGACACCAACAAAGATCTTTTCTCTGTTAGTGACACTCCAGAGTGCTCACATTCATAGAAATTAAAGACAAGAGAGACTGATTCATTAAAGGAGACCTGCATTGAAAAAAATGCAGTCAGATCTTTGGACCAAAAAATGACTTACATTTACACATGAGATCCTTCTGAATGTAGTAAAGTAAATCTGCAAGCCCAGATCTGTCATTCAACGGAGAAATCTTCATTTGAAAATGACAAATTTACAGCTAACATTTAGCCCTCCGCAAATTGTCCCTCTCATCATGGACGCTGCCGAGACGTCACGGACCCTCTCCCAGCATGCATTGCGCCAATTGTAATTTGTGGATTTACGTCAGTTTGCATCTGCACCTTTTTCTTGTCTTATACGGAAGGATCTACTTTTTTAAAACTTCATATTGTCGTGTGGCACGTTTGGTGAGTACACATTTCTTTTATTTGTGCTTGAAAATTATTTTGGGGGACTTTTTCATACGCCCATTTGATTGAGTGGTGTCTCAATGAAAATCTACTGTCTTTCGCCTCTGGTACCATCGCGGGATATGGAGGCGAGACCCGCAAAGAATCCCAGTCATTAAAAATATATAAACCTCTCTCAGCGTCCATGGAGCTCTGGGGCTCCGAATGCCGAGACGTGTGGTGCTGTGGATTTTGCCGCAACAGGTGTACCGGTCGCTTTGCATTAAAACAGCGAGCGTAGCGGAGGCAGAGAGCGGGAGAGGAAGAACGGCGCCCGCTGTCGATGTCGTTGCTGATCTGAGCACACAGATCTGTATCTCACATTCATTGCAGCTTACTTTTGGATGTTGAAACCAGGACGTGTATAAGTAACATTACTAACAGATAAAATCAATTTCAATGCGGGATCGGACTGAAGGCGGGAGCGCGTCGTCATGGAAATGATGTACAAACTGTTTTCACAGAGGGCTAAATTTTAGCTGCAAATTTGTCATTTTTAAACAAAGATTTCTCCACTGAATTACAAATTTGGGCTTACAGATTTACTTTACTGCATTCACAAGGGTCTTATAAATACATATCAGCTATTTATTTCTGAAATCTGACCACATTTATTTCAATGCAGGTCTACTTTAAATATTCACTTTTCGGCCAATTTAATCAGTTTATCCAAAGAGGATTTTTTTTTTCTCTGTGACTCCTGAGGAACAAACAAACAAAACGTGTTGGCGTTCTTCCTCCTGTGTGATGGGTTCATATTTTATTATGCTGCGTTTACACCGGGCGCGACGTGAGCGACAGCAGCGACATGTTGCCATGTAATCCCTACGGAATGACGCGTTTTGGCGCAAAGTCACGCAGCGCGACGTGATGGACGCGAATGAAGTGATTTTGAGCGATTGGCGCGTTTGTGGCGTGATATTGCGTTGCATCACGTCACGTTGCCCTCCTCCCCAAGTTGAAAAATCTGAACTTGTTGGGAAAGGTGTCGTAGCACGGACCCACAACAGGGGGCGCAAATGAACGGACAATGAGTAAGCCAAAAGGTAACAATTTAATGTTGTGATAATACACAACTAAAGTCACAGAATTTGCAGAGTCAATAAACACCAGGTGACGTGTGGGCAGGCTCGAAGATAGAAGACCCCTGACGAGAGAGAAGCCGCGTCCCACACGGCCTCCACCACCAACGGTCTGAGGAACACCGGAGCCGCCAAGTCCCGAGTCCCCAGGTGGCCTCTGTCTTCGGCTGTCGACCCTGGTACTGCTGGTAGAAAGCAGAGATATGATGTGTGAGTGTGAGTCCGCACACTCAGTAATTCACAGTCCAAATACAGTTAGGAGGGAGCACCTCCACCTCCAAATCACACACACTCGTGCAGCTCCTGGTCAACCACTTATCTGAGATGGGGTGTGGGGCGAAGCCGTCGCTGTCACACCAAACGCCAGTCCTCTAGATAAGGCAACACTCCAGGAAAAACGGCTGCAATAGAAGTTCAAGTCAGCAGAGAAATTACTTTGGTACTGGTAGTCGATTTCTCGGCGAGGAGGTGGAGTTGCAGTCCAGCCTTTATGGTGATGATGATGATGAACGAGTGACAGCTGGTGCAGAGGAAGAATGACAGCTGTCACTTCTTCTGGGTCTGGTGCCCTCTCGTGCTTGGAGCCCGCACTCCAAGCAGGGTGCCCTCTGGTGGTGGTGGGCCAGCAGTACCTCCTCTTCAGCGGCCCACATAACAGAACTTTTTTATCTGTCTGGAGTTTGACCGAAGATGTGAACATGTCCTGTCTCTGGTAGCAGCCTGTGAGCAGGACTTATGTCTCTTTTGTCCTTTATTTCACAATTATGACAGAGTTTTTGGAGTGAGCAGCAGCCCCACAGCAGCGGGGAGCGGAGTTTCTTTTTCTTTTTATTTTACGTGTGCGCGCGGGCATATCATCCATGGAGATTATTTTATTAAATACACAGATGTATAATAAAGCAAATGGTGACTGGTTTCTAAACACAATTATGACAGAGTTTTTTTGGGGGGAAGAGCAAGCAGCAGCCCAGCAGCAAGCAGCGGAGTTTCTTTCTTTTTTAAAATTGTTTACATGTGCGCGCGTGAACGGGACAGGAGGTCCTCAAACTGGGTCCTGCAGAGGTGGAAGGACCACTGAAAGCGGCCATCATCCAGACGCAGCTCCTGCAGCAAATAATGATACTCCCTGTATTGGGAGCTTTCCACAACTCGCTCCGTGTGATCAAGGTCCGTCATGTTAACTTGACTGACAACCGGAGCCGGCGAGCGGAATGGAAGCTCCTCCTATTTGATGATGCACCGGGGCAAATTTTCACAGCAAAAGCAGAGCGACACACCGGGCGAAGGAGGCGCGTCCGTCGCCAAGCGACCCCCGCGAATTTGTAGCGTCTGATCGCGCCCGGTGTGAACGCGGCATTAGAGTCGTACTTTGCCACAAATGATTTTTTTTAAGGAAACTCACTCTTGCTTACATAAAACAGCTGAAGAAACTTTTCTCGACGTTTCAAGTGATCATGTGACTAATCTCATTGAAATCAGAATGTAACAGCCAATCAGGTGCAAGGAACTGACGGCAACTTCATTACTTATTTGACCAAATACAAAGCAGTTTTCATTGGTCATCCTACACATATGATTTGATTTTTTTATACCAGAGTCCATCAAATATGGCCATCAGGTATTACGAAGGCTTTTCATCCGCCTGTCTGTCCGTGCTCACTATAAGTCCAGTCCTATTCCTGCCAGGCTCTTGAAATTCAGAGGAAAAGTTCTTGGGACACAGACCTTGGACAAGTTCAAAGATGGTTCATCTTGATGTATATGTGTGTGCGTGTGTGCGTGTGGGGGGGGGGGGGGGGGTATAATCACCTCTAGATAGCTATCTAAGTAATATTTCCACTAAGTTTGATCCATCTAGGGTTCTCGGTTCTTGAGCTATACAAAAAAGCGGGTATTTTCAGAACAGGTTTTCCTTGACCTTTGTCCAAAGTGCTCCAAAATTTAATCACCTCTAGATGTCTATCCAAATAATAGTTTGATCTGGTGAAAACTATACTCTGCTGCATGGGCGCAATTTGGTGGGGGATAGGGGGACATGTCCCCCCCACCTTTTCAACCAGGGGGGACAGAATATGGTATGTCCCCCCCACCTTCTGACATATATGTGTGTACTTGAAACATGCTATGTCAGTCTTATGTGCAAACCATGTCAGAATAGTATCTTTGTTTCTGCAAGTTTGTATTTTTAGCAACACTGACTTGTTTACAACACCTGTTTCTTGTTTGTCACATTCTGAATTTTCTGGGACTGCATTTGCCCAGATTTGAAACAAAAAATAGTTGCCTCTAGGGACTAGTGTCTACACATAAGCATCAATGGACCATATGCTAATTTACTAAATTCTGAAAGTTCGAAAAGGAAATCAGAAAAGCTATCTGGGACCTCAGAAAGCCCATCTGCAATTATTGCTTGATCTCCAAAATCAGTCTGTGCAAGCAAAATTATGTTCAGTATGAGTGTTGTCATTAGTGCCACTTCGAAAATTAAATTCATGATAAGTAATTTATCCAAAACTTATGATCTGTTGTTTTTTCAAACTTATGCAAAAACAAATCTTGAGAAAAAAAAATCAGTATGCGATAGTTAATTATTATTAAGAGCCCGTTCTTTCATATTTATGAACACATTTTACCACATTGCAGTTGTTTTTTTTAATGAAAACTCAACCTATCATTCTTTTTCAGTTCTACACATGTGGTGATACCTTATTTACACCAGGATGTTAATAAAATCGATGCTGGCTATTCTCAGAATAAAGTACTTATATCCACAGTTTCAAATGGCATAAGTCAAATGGTGTCCACTTTATGGTCTTCTCAAAACATTAAAATTACTGTTCTGGTTCTCAGAATGCATCTGAGCTTATCTAGAAACCGTTGGCCCCTTTAGGCCCCCAGACCCCCGGCCTATGGGCTTCGGGCCTCGCACTTTGTCCCCCCCAATTTCTAGTTCTAAATTGCGCCCTTGCTCTGCTGTTGCCGCTGTTACTTCAGCACTTGTGCACATCAACGTCTTCTCAGCAAACACGCAGACTTCAAGTTGCCATTCAGGAGTGACGCCACATGTACTACCAGAAGATGTAGAAGAAGTCCAGCAGTGTTCACGTAGTATTGTAAGTTCGTATCTCACCCAAAAGATAATGGAGTGGGTCAGATATCAGCTATATCTGTGTTTCCTGTCTGCTGAAACTAGTTTTAGCAGCTGTTTGATGGTTCAACCATCCGTGTTCACTCTGACAGAGTGCAGTCATTTCCCTTTAAAACTATAAAAGCAGGAGCAGAAGTTCTTCCTTTTATCTTGAGATTAAGTGTTTGAGCTGTTTGAGCCTCAGGTTTTCTGTCTGTCTGTCTCTCCGTCTACCAGACTGTCACAAATCTCTTCAAAGAACCGATTCTTCACACTTCACATCAGAGCGGGAATCCACCGAGAATAAAACCACTTCCAAGGTCATCTTGTCAGATTTCAGGTATCCATGGAGATGGCATGCCTCCAAACATTACATCACCGTGTGAACGCCTGAAAGAGAAGCCTAAATTCTTTAAGAACAAGCGTATCTAATGTCGTCTGCTCCCGTGCCGCACGTTGTCAGTAACGGTGTAGAATGTGACGCAGGCACCGACAGGCTCAGTGTTCTTTTGAAGGTGATGTGGAATAACTGCTTAGCTCACGAGCTCGGTCAAGACTACGAGATTTGCTTCTTTATTTTTGGAAAAGCTCAGCCTCCTGGTGTTATTTAAAGAGGCTCCATCTGTTTCCATCAACGTTTCCACATAGCGGAGGAAAGACCAGTTGACTACATCATGTTACCGATTGCAGCTCAGAAGATACATCCGAGTGTTGCATTAAAGTGAACTTAGGGCCCTGTCCACACCCTGACGATTTACCAGCATATGCCGACATATGACAAATGCGCCAGATTTAGCAAATGCTGACAGTCCCATTTCCACTAAGCGGTCCAGGTCAGTACTGCACGGTATGGTGCGGGTCGGAACGGTTAAGTCTGCCTTGGTTTGCATTTCCAGCTCTGGCAGAACTCTTGTTTGGCAGGCAGAACATATAAATATTGGCAAGCACGTCATCAAGCAAGCATACACTGTCGTGCATCCTCTCCACTCCACACGGAGGCCAAACAGAGTAATTTAACATTTTTTAAGATTTATTTTATTTTTATTTTTGTCTTGGTGGATAATGGTTTTTTTTTTCATTGCGTGCAGAATGCTGAAGATTCGACTGATGTCTGTGATAAACGCTGGCGTGAATGAATGAGGCACTGTGACTCTTTCAAGTTTTAAATAAGTTAATTTTCCTGTTAGGGTACAAAGCGCCGGCGTCCCCTGGTTCAGGCTGAGAAACACACCGGAAGCAGACAAACACAGAGGATTTCTTTAAAAATGCAGCCTTTCTTCAGTCACGACAAGATATTAAAGTATTTTCAGATGTCGTTTTCCAAAATCAGGACACTATGTGGATAGGTTTTGTCAGGCTGTGATGATGAATCTGACTGAAATAAACACGTCAGATTAAGACTTTATATTTACTCAGTGTGTGAATAGTTTTAATATTTAATGTTCATCTGAGGACTGCAACTTTCAGTTGTTCAGCCAATCAATGGGCAGCATCAATGGATGTATTTCGACTTATGAGTAACTTACAAGTAACGTGTGTCAACAATAGCATAATTTACCTACAACGTATGGCCTGCATATGTGGCACATATGAGACATACACTGGCATGCGTCAAAAATATTGTGCATGCCCAAAATTTTTTGACATACTCGCCATATTACGATGTACATCAGTGTGCTTCAACACGCTCTAATCTTAACCAAAACTTACCCATAACTTATCAGACATACACCTGCATATGCCAGCATTTTTAATGCACGCGGCATATGCAAGCTAAATCGTTAAAGTGTGACAGGGGTGTATAGTATGATATTGTTGGTCAGTCCAGGTCTGGGAGCATGTGCTGCTGCCACCTGCTGCTGCATCTACCACACTACAGAAGACCTTGGGTTCTGGATGACAACCACCTAGGCAGGCAGTTGGTACATCCCCAATCAATCAATCAATCAATCAATTTTTTTTTATATAGTGCCAAATCACAACAAACAGTTGCCCCAAGGCACTTTATACTGTAAGGCAAGGCCATACAATAATTATGTAAAACCCCAACGGTCAAAACGACCCCCTGTGAGCAAGCACTTGGCTACAGTGGGAAGGAAAAACTCCCTTTTAACAGGAAGAAACCTCCAGCAGAACCAGGCTCAGAGAGGGGCAGTCTTCTGCTGGGACTGGTTGGGGCTGAGGGAGAGAACCAGGAAAAAGACATGCTGTGGAGGGGAGCAGAGATCGATCACTAATGATTAAATGCAGAGTGGTGCATACAGAGCAAAAAGAGAAAGAAACACTCAGTGCATCATGGGAACCCCCCAGCAGTCTACGTCTATAGCAGCATAACTAAGGGATGGTTCAGGGTCACCCGATCCAGCCCTAACTATAAGCTTTAGCAAAAAGGAAAGTTTTAAGCCTAATCTTAAAAGTAGAGAGGGTGTCTGTCTCCCTGATCTGAATTGGGAGCTGGTTCCACAGGAGAGGAGCCTGAAAGCTGAAGGCTCTGCCTCCCATTCTACTCTTACAAACCCTAGGAACTACAAGTAAGCCTGCAGTCTGAGAGCGAAGCGCTCTATTGGGGTGATATGGTACTACGAGGTCCCTAAGATAAGATGGGACCTGATTATTCAAAACCTTATAAGTAAGAAGAAGAATTTTAAATTCTACTCTAGAATTAACAGGAAGCCAATGAAGAGAGGCCAATATGGGTGAGATATGCTCTCTCCTTCTAGTCCCCGTCAGTACTCTAGCTGCAGCATTTTGAATTAACTGAAGGCTTTTTAGGGAACTTTTAGGACAACCTGATAATAATGAATTACAATAGTCCAGCCTAGAGGAAATAAATGCATGAATTAGTTTTTCAGCATCACTCTGAGACAAGACCTTTCTGATTTTAGAGATATTGCGTAAATGCAAAAAAGCAGTCCTACATATTTGTTTAATATGCGCTTTGAATGACATATCCTGATCAAAAATGACTCCAAGATTTCTCACAGTATTACTAGAGGCCAGGGCAATGCCATCCAGAGTAAGGATCTGGTTAGACACCATGTTTCTAAGATTTGTGGGGCCAAGTACAATAACTTCAGTTTTATCTGAAAACTAAAATGTCCCAATGCTTGGGACGTTTTAGATGCATCGTGCTTAAAAACCTGACAAAAACTAAATCTGTCTAAAATAAGAAAATATATTTAAATCTGTCTAAAAGTAAAATGATCACATAAGAATACTTAAATATCACAACAAAATTCTGTAAGAACCATGGCAATGTGCAAAAACATAGCTAGACCCATATGTGTGGGATATCTGGACATCCTATACTTCCCAGTATGTGGCAAAAATAGAATGCGGCAAAATATAATTGTGTAACAGTTTATTAAATTGTCCAAAAGTCTTGTCTTTAGGTTTCTCACTTGTACCTCCAAAAGGGGAAAGGGAAGGTTAAAAACTCGTTTTGATTGCATACTTCAAGCATGCCGTAGTCGCATGTTTTGTTTAGATTTTTGTACCAGTTTGTGAGGTCCTGCAACTTACATACTGAGAATTCATGCATTTCTTATTCATAATAATAATATTATATAGTAACTGTTTATATAGGACTTTCACAGGAATCAAAGCACTAATCAAAATAAACTACAATTGTAAAAGAATAAATGCCAAAATAAGAAGTACACTACAACAATGCACAAAAATCCCAAATTAATGCATCGATAATAGAGATGACAGGTGCAGTAACTCTTGAAAATATATACAGTATAACAGTATATACAGTACAACAGCAAATGAGATTGGAATGTTTGTAATTATCACATCATTGTATTACTTCTATCATAAAGATTATTATGTATTATATTCCATTACATTATAGAATAAGTAATAAATATTAAGGAAAAAATAAAACATTCTAGGGCAGCATGGTGGCTTAGTGGTTAGCACTGTTGCCTCACAGCGAGAAGGTCGTGGGTTCAATTCCCGTGGCCTTTCTGTGTGGAGTTTGCATGTTCTCCCCGTGTTTGCGTGGGTTTCCTCTGGGTGCTCCGGTTTCCTCCCACATCCAAAGACATGCGGGTTAGGTGGATTGGACTCTTTAAAATTGTCCGTAGGTGTGTGTGTGGGTGTGTCTGTGTTTGTTTGTCTATTTGTGGCCCTGCGACAGACTGGCGTCCTGTCCTGGGTGTACCCCGCCTCACGCTCTATGAGTGCTGGAACAGTCTCCAGCCCCCCGCGACCCTTAATTAGACTAAGCGGTAGAAGATGAATGAATAAAACATTCTAAAATAAGTGGTATAAATCAATTGGCCTGTTATTATTATTTTGTTGATTTGCACATCCCCATAACCCAAAAACCTCCATATTTTGCTACTGAGCTCATGTTTTGCCAAAATATAAAGCCTGTAAATCACTCTACAATTATCAAACAACAGGTATAGATGGTAATATTTCAAATAAGGAGTACACAGTGAGTACTGTATTTCCTGAGTATAAGTTACACCTTTTTTCTGTGTTACCAGCTTTTTAATTTGGGATTTTTGTGTGTTGTTGTCATGTACTTTTTTTTTTTATTACTGGCATTTATTCTTTCATTTTTGGAATATATTTTGTTGCGTACTTTGATGAAAGTTCTATATAAAATAGTAATCATAATAATAATAATGAATGTGTGATTTTTTTTATATATATATATATATATATATATATATATATATATATATATATATATATATATATATATATATATATATATATATATATATATATATATATAGTATAAGATGCATGACCTTGCAAACTAGTTAAAAACACACAACTTATGGTACTTTTATGTATATGACATTTGATATGCCAAATGAGCCACAAGGTCAAAATATTGCAGCTGATGTTCCCTCAACACAGAAGCCATCTGGTACCAAATGCATCCAGTTGTCCCATTAGGTTCCTGGTTATCACAACCATACAGTACGAAGCACCAGGGCCCAAAGGCATGGGCCGTCATTCTATTGTAAAGACAGCAGCAAAGCCACAGAGAAGAACAACAAAATGCATTTTTATATTTTAACATCTTTAAATCATTAAAGTCAAAATTGTGACATATTAGCAAATCAGTTCATTTGCTTCATTCATTTCCCCTGTGCTGCTTTTTACAGCATTTAGATGAGATGGGGTGTAACTCCATGATCGCTAAATATCATGCCACAATTTAACGAGAACATTATGGAATTAATTAAACATGACTAAAGTGAACCATAACAGATGGATGGATAGACAGTTAGAGGATAGGTGTGGAAATTAAGGAGCATTTTATGGGCAGTGAGAGTTGAAGCTCAGCTTTCCAGCACCGATCATTGGCATTGATTTTTTTTTTTTTTTTTATTCTGCAGCTCGTCAGCAGTTTCAAGCTGTCATTACTTTTTATTCAGTGTTTCTTTCAGGTCGATATGAAAACGGCTAAATGACAAATTCCTTCACCGACACACTGATAAATGGCCATTGTTTTCATGCTGTTTCATGAGTGTGTCCTTGACTTTCCTGGATTGATTTTGATTTTGTCTTAAAGTCAAAGAAGATAAGCAATTGATTTGATCAGCCTGATCGACTCGTGTCCTGAAGGCCCATCAAGCGCACTGCGTGCACGTCATATGACATCAGTCAAGTCTGGCTGACAGTAATCACCGGCTCTGAAGCAGACAGCAGGAGAAACTAAATCCTGCTTAGTGACACTTCTTCTTTTGTGCACGAAATATGATCTCCTCTATGAACGTCTCTGGCAACATCAATCCTTTTAATGCTCTTTTTGTATCTCTCACCTTGACTTTTTCTTTTTAAATAATGTTCATAATATTCTATTTCTCATTGGATATTGGATTTCATTAATCCGTAACATCTAAATAACAGGCACTTCTTGCACACACACCGTATGTAACGTGGATCACTGAAGTATTTTACCCCTATTAAAGTAAGTCCCTTTGGCTGCTTCCTTGTTTGCAGTTGGGGTGACTGCAGCAAATCCGAGGTGGATCATCATGTTGAATTAACACAAATTTTACGCCAGATGCCCTTCCTGACACAACTCCACATTACATGGAGAAATGTGGCATGTTTACCAGAAAACATATTACTAGAGCTCTTGGCAAAATATTATGGTACAACCCCAATTCCAATTAAGTTGGGACGTTGTGTAAAATGTAAATAAAAACAGAATACAATGATTTGCAAATCTTCTTCAACCTGTATTCAATTGAATACACCACAAAGACAAGATATTTAATGTTCAAACTGATAAACTTTATTGTTTTTGCACAAATATTTGCTCATTTTGAAATGGATGTCTGCAACACGTTTCAAAAAGCTGGAACAGTGGTATGTTTATCACTGTGTTACATCACCTTTCCTTCTAACAACACTCAATAAGCGTTTGGGAACTGAAGACACTAATTGTTGAAGCTTTGTAGGTGGAATTCTTTCCCATTCTTGCTTCACTTCAATTTCAATTTATTTTCCTTTATATAGCACCAAATCACAACAGAGTTGCATCAAGGCGCTTCACACAGGTAAGGTCTAACCTTACCAACCCCCAGAGCAACAGTGGTAAGGAAAAACTCCCTCTGAAGAAGAAACCTCAAGCAGACCAGACTCTAAGAGGTGACCCTCTGCTTGGGCCATGCTACAGACATAAATTACAGAAATAATTCACAGAACAATTCACGGACGAATATACAAGAACTGCTGTTGGTGCACAGGACAGCAGGGTCACCAACACAACACAACTCCCATCTCTGGATGGAGCTGCACCTTAAACAGAGAAAAAACAGAATCAGGCATCAGAAAGACAAAAAATACTGTATAATTTGCCAGCATTAATCAACATTGCTTCATGTACGACTTCAGTTGTTCAACAGTCCAGGGTCTCTTTTAACATATTTTGCGCTTCATAATGCATCACACATTTTCAATGGGTGACAGGTCTGGACTGCAGGCAGGCCAGTCTAGTACCCGCACTCTTTTACTACGAAGCCATGCTGTTGTAACACGTGCAGAATGTGGCTTTGGATTGTCTTGCTGAAATAAGCAGGGACGTCCCTGAAAAAGACGTTACTTGGATGGCAGCATGTGTTGCTCCAGAACCTGGATGTACCTTTCAGCATTGATGGTGCCATCACAGATGTGTAAGTTGCCCATGCCATGGGCACTAACGCACCCCCATACCATCACAGATGCTGGCTTTTGAACTTTGTGCTGGTAACAATCTGGATGGTCTTTGTCCTCTTTTGTCCAGAGGACACAACGTCCATGATTTACAAAAACAATTTGAAATGTGGACTCATCAGACCACAGCACACTTTTCCACTTTGCGTCTGTCCATTTCAAATGAGCTCAGGCCCAGAGAAGGCAGCGGCATTTCTGGATGTTGTTGATGTATGACTTTCACTTTGCATGGTAGAGTTTTAACTTGAACTTGTAGATGTAGAGACGAACTGTGTTAACTGACAATAGTTTTCTGAAGTGTTCCTGAGCCCACGCGGTAAGATCCTTTACACAATGATGTTGGTTTTTAATGCAGTGCCACCTGAGGGATGGAAGCTCACAGGCATTCAGTGTTTGTTTTCGGTTTTGCTGCTTACGTGTAGAAACTTCTCCAGATTCTCTGAATCTTCTGATTATATTATGGACTGTAGCTGATGGAATCCCTAAATTCCTTGCAATTGAACGTTGAGAAACATTGTTCTTAAACTGTTGGACTATTTTTTTCACACAGTTGTTCACAAAGTGGTGATCCTCGCCCCATCTTTGCTTGTGAACGGCTGAGCCTTTTTGGGATGCTCCTTTTATACTCAACCATGGCACTCACCTGTTTTGAAACAGGTGTTCTTTGAGCATTCATCATCTTTCCCAGTCTTTAGTTGCCCTGTCCCAGCTTTTTTGAAATGTGTTGCAGGCATCCATTTCAAAATGAGTAAATATTTGCACAAAAACAATAAAGTTTATCAGTTTGAACATTAAATATCTTGGCTTTGCGGTGTATTCAATTGCATATAGGTTGAAGAGGATTTGCAAATCATTGTATTGTGTTTTTATTTACATTTTACACAACTTTCCAACTTCATTGGAATTGGGGTTGTACTTGCATTAATGATAAATGTCCACCAGGCGGAGACATTGTTTAATTTCAAGAACCTTGAGCACAGTCTGCTGTGGGACATGATGGTAAACCTGTTGCTTGTATTAGTAGAAAAGAGTAGTGCTTAAGAAAAGGTTTTCCAGCATTTTTCTTTTAACAGAAATCATGTTAGAATAAAGAAATAAATATTTTTGAAAAATTAGTCACTGTTACATGAAAGGATGTGAAATACAAAATTTAAAAATCTGTTGTTGTTGATGATGTTTTTGTTTGCTTATTTGTTTATAATTAATTGTAATTGATTATAATTGATGATATTTAGATAATGTGTTACTGGTTTAGCAAAAGCAATTTCTTCAACTTCTTTAAAAAAATGAGTAGCATGGAGAATTACATTAAATGTAGTGATCAAGTGTCATATTTCCTAGAGTATAAGTTAGGATTTGTTTTTTCTTTTTGAACTAGCTTGGAAGGTCCTCCGACTACTGAAAAAAAAAAATGTCTGTTATTAATATAAAAAACTATAATAACTATTTGTATTTCCCAGGAACCAAAGCACTAAACAAAATAAACTTCAGTGACATAAGAATGAATGGTAATAGTAAAAAATACACAAAAATCACAAATTAAAGAGCTGATGATACAGAATAAATATGCTACTTATACTCCGATGGGGTGTGTGTATATACATATATACATATATATATATACATATATATACATATATATATACATATATACACATATATACATATATACACATATATACATATATACACATATATACATATATACATATATATATATATATATATATATACATATATACATATATATACATATATACATATATATATATATATATATATATATATATATATATACATATATACATATATATATACTCAACAAAAATATAAACGCAACACTTTTGGTTTTGCTCCCATTTTGTATGAGATGAACTCAAAGATCTAAAACTTTTTCCACATTCACAATATCACCATTTCCCTCAAATATTGTTCACAAACCAGTCTAAATCTGTGATAGTGAGCACTTCTCCTTTGCTGAGATAATCCACCCCACCTCACAGGTGTGCCATACCAAGATGCTGATTAGACACCATGATTAGTGCACAGGTGTGCCTTAGACTGCCCACAATAAAAGGCCACTCTGAAAGGTGCAGTTTTATCACACAGCACAATGCCACAGATGTCGCAAGATTTGAGGGAGCATGCAATTGGCATGCTGACAGCAGGAATGTCAACCAGAGCTGTTGCTCGTGTATTGAATGTTCATTTCTCTACCATAAGCCGTCTCCAAAGGCGTTTCAGAGAATTTGGCAGTACATCCAACCAGCCTCACAACCGCAGACCACGTGTAACCACACCAGCCAGGACCTCCACATCCAGCATGTTCACCTCCAAGATCGTCTGAGACCAGCTACTCGGACAGCTGCTGAAACAATCGGTTTGCATAACCAAAGAATTTCTGCACAAACTGTCAGAAACCGTCTCAGGGAAGCTCATATGCATGCTCGTCGTCCTCATCGGGGTCTCGAACTGACTCCAGTTCGTCGTCGTGACCGACTTGAGTGGGCAAATGCTCACATTCGCTGGCGTTTGGCACGTTGGAGAGGTGTTCTCTTCACGGATGAATCCCGGTTCACACTGTCCAGGGCAGATGGCAGACAGCATGTGTGGCGTCGTGTGGGTGAGCGGTTTTCTGATGTCAATATTGTGGATCGAGTGGCCCATGGTGGTGGTGGGGTTATGGTATGGGCAGGCGTCTGTTATGGACGAAGAACACAGGTGCATTTTATTGATGGCATTTTGAATGCACAGAGATACCGTGTCGAGATCCTGAGGCCCATTGTTGTGCCATACATCCAAGAACATCACCTCATGTTGCCGCAGGATAATGCACGGCCCCATGTTGCAAGGATCTGTACACAATTCTTGGAAGCTGAAAATGTCCCAGTTCTTGCATGGCCGGCATACTCACCGGACATGTCACCCATTGAGCATGTTTGGGATGCTCTGGACCGGCGTATACGACAGCGTGTACCAGTTCCTGCCAATATCCAGCAACTTCGCACAGCCATTGAACAGGAGTGGACCAACATTCCACAGGCCACAATTGACAACCTGATCAACACTATGCAAAGGAGATGTGTTGCACTGCATGAGGCAAATGGTGGTCACACCAGATACTGATTGGTATCCCCCCCAATAAAACAAATCTGCACCTTTCAGAGTGGCCTTTTATTGTGGACAGGCTAAGGCACACCTGTGCACTAATCATGGTGTCTAATCAGCATCTTGATATGGCACACCTGTGAGGTGGGATGGATTATCTCAGCAAAGGAGAAGTGCTCACTATCACAGATTTAGACTGGTTTGTGAACAATATTTGAGGGAAATGGTGATATTGTGTATGTGGAAAAAGTTTTAGGTCTTTGAGTTCATCTCTTGCAAAATGGGAGCAAAACCAAAAGTGTTGCGTTTATATTTTTGTTGAGTGTACATATATACATATATACATACATACATACATATATATACATATACATATATATATACATATACATATACATAATCATATATATACATATACATATATATACATATATATATACATAATCATATATATACATATATATATACATAATCATATATATACATATATATATACATAATCATATATATATACATATATATATACATAATCATATATATATACATAATCATATATATATACATATATATATACATAATCATATATATATACATACATATATACATAATCATATATATATACATACATATATACATAATCATATATATATACATATACATATATACATAATCATATATATATACATATACATATATACATAATCATATATATATACATATACATATATACATAATCATATATATATACATATATATATATATATATATATACATACATAAAAACACCTCCGTTGGAAGCCTTAAGGACAAGTTGGATCATGTCCAGCTGTTAAACAATTTCTCAGATACTCACTCTACTGAAAGCCATCAAAAGCCGCCTGGTTTTTACAAATGGTTATCAACACGGAGGTGTTTTTCCTGTGGCGGCACGCCGCTGGCTGCCTGCCAACGCGCCAATCCGTCCACACGTCTTTCATTACAAAATCTCCTTTAACAGTGGAATGTCCGGATAAACTGCTGATCCCGAGCTCTTCTGAAACTTCTCTTTTCTTTCACGACGTCCTGGGTCAACAGAGGCTTAAATTTGGAGGTTTTCAGCTCGAAACAGGCTGACGACGGCGCCTCAGAGCACGGCGCGAGGTCCCGCTCTGAGGGAAGTCCTTAAAGCGACAGTAACACTCCATAATCTCTCATCAGCCGTTAAAATTTTCACCGAAAACCATCTGAATTTCTCGAATAGTGTCCACTTCAATCTGCCTCACAGGTTCTGAAAAAATTTTGATAAAGCAAAGCGCCAGTCTCTCAGCAAGTTGTTAGACAAAGGAATTCCGACGGGAGAGGTGGACCACTCCTCACTCAAAGCCTGCCCACAGGCAAATGACGTAACCGACAGGAGTGAAAAAACTCACGCATGCGCACGAGGGTTCAAGGTTGGCTGATGTAATCGCACGTGATTCAAATCCATATAGTTTTTTAAAAAATAAAAAGGTACTTTATTTTTCTCGCAGACCTCGTATATATATAGACTTCTGTACATTTTACCTGTTCAAGAGGCATTTTGTGACATGTGCAACTTTTACTCAGGAAAATACAGTAGTTTGTCACATTTATACAGCGTGCAGAGAAATGTGTCCCTGAATCACTCCTTGCTTTAACTTCAAATTTAAAATAAAATTTAAAATATAATACAGTAATGTAAATCTAGCAAAATAAGCAATATGTGCACACTAAAAAAGTGTAATTTTTCATCACTAAAATAGACATACAAACTTTTTGCAGGCATTAGATGTGTAAAAAGTGTGTCAAGAATAGTAAAATAACAGTGTAAATTACAAAATGCAGTTTACAAAATGTAAAATAGTAGCACAAACCTGTGTACCCAACAAATACAGTAGAATAACAAGGTTTGGAAAAACCATGTACATGGAAAGAAACAGACTTTAACGGTCTGTTCTGAGGACAGAATTAGTTTTTGCGTATTTTCACACCTGCTTTGTTGGATTCGGACTTGTACAATTTCCAGTTTCATTCAGAAGGTGTGAAACCTGACAAAGATATGCATAATTATCTGCACCTCGTTGTCGTCTCTTTAACTAGCTGGTGACTGTGAATTCTGGACTATACGTATGTGGCTGCTTAGCTGCAACTTTTGTTTTTGCATGTTTTTTCAGTCTCTGTATTGTGTTGCTTTTTTTGATAATGTTCATGTCTGTGGAGCTTCAACCATCAAATGCTCTGAATAATGTTAAGAGTTATGATCATAGAGATATATATCTATGATCATTAATGTTATTCATGTTTTTCGAGTTACATTTGGCGAGATCTGCGTTCACGTTTGATGAGACCTGCATTTACATTTCGGGAGATATTTTTTCAGTATTCACATTTTGCAATTCAGAGTTTGTGGATAATTCATGATTTGCAGCTGTTTCACATCTTTGGGGTTAACAGGGCTGTTCTTTAGAATCAGAAGATCACTTCATTAATTTTCAGCCATCTGTTGACTCAGGCGACGTTCAGCTGGGTATCGTTTGTGTGGATGACGGTGATAATGATGGTGATATTGTTTGTGTGGAAGGCTGTCATAATGAGCTGAGGTGTTTATTGACTGTGTAGAAATTTTTCAGACCTGCAGATGTTTAGTGAGTATCAGAATTTGAAATGATGAACAGTTGTAGGTTGACCTCCTGAAAACAGGTTCACAGTCGATGAGGAGCCAAGGAACTTGTGGTTCTCTGAGACAAATCGAGGGTCTTGTTGTTTCGAAGTGGACTCGGGGAACTCTCGTGCCTCAGTGACTGGTGTGGCATCACCATGGACTCTGACTCATGAATGCAGTCTGTCTATCTGTTCAGTTAAACCACCATTCCAAAAACTATATATGGTTATTTAATTGCAACATTTCTGTTAATGTATGTTCTGTGAATCTTGTGCTTTTTGTTTTGTCTTGTCATAGCAGATGGTCACCCCACTGAGTCTGGTCTGCTTGAGGTTTCTTCCTGTAAAACCTAAATATGTTTTGGAGTGTTTTCCCTTCCCACCATCACCAATGTGCTTGCTCATTCCGAGACTCCACCCACTCCAAATCTTGCATTTCCAATCAGGGCTATTCAATAGCCACACTAGTCCACTGATTGGTCAGATATGGACTGGGTACGCCAGGATCTCAGAAATGATTTCTGACAGCTTCATTTAAAACAAAGATGATTTGAATGGTAAGTAGATTCAGCCTGAAGCTGATCCATGATGGACTCTGGTGTAGCTGTTGTATTTAATGTCACATGGATGATTATTTATGCTGCTCATGCACAGTCACGAGCTGCTGATCAAGCTCATTTTCCTGTTGTTTGTTTTGTTCGCGTGTGAAATATATTTTATGCTGGCAGATTGAAGAAGATGACCTCATGATGATGTGCACAGTGTAGAGGAGGCTCATGCTTAAAATGTGTTCCTTCACTAGTATATCGTGTTTTATACAAACTGATCTTGCTGTAATTAGTGAGTGTGCTGCAGTCTCGGCAGCGGGCTGTGGATTCCTGCTTGGTTTAATTTCATACTAAAAAGACAAATGAGTTGATTTGTTTCTTCCTCTCAAAACAAATGTGACAGATTAACTGCGCAGGCAGTCTGGGTTTGTACTTGCACATTGTTGTGATTAAGTGATTTGTTTGCAAAATTAGAAATTTAAAGTTGGAAAGTTTGAACTTTATGACAGTAAACTTTTTGATCATTTTTTAAGGCTGGGTCACTTCACTGGTACAGCAAAAATGTAAGTGGGTGAGTTACTCCATCCTCAGCTTGCGTAAGCAATAACACAAAAAGAATAAATGATCTTATCTTGTAATTCACCAAATGAAAAGAACATATAACGATTTTGAAATCATTTCATGGTGGTTAACTTTGATGCACCAAACTCAGCCATATGAGGTGTACAAACAGTACACTCTGAGTGTCGATCACAAGCCTGGATAAATGAGTAGAGTGATGTCAGGAAGGGCATCTGGTGAAAAACAAGCCAAAATAAAGATGCAGAGTACAAACTGAATTTCCCTACCAGATAGGTCGAGGCCTGGGTTAAAAACGACCGCCATTGGTGCTGCTGCCCAACAGGGTGCTGTTGGAAATTGGGCTACTACTGGGTGAAGAAGAAAAGGAGGAGGACGTGTCCAGAGACAGCAGGAGAAAAGGAAAACTAGAATGATGTAAGTGAAAGTCGGACTTTGAATGTTGGTAGTATGACTGGTAAAGGGAGAGAGCTGGCTGACATGATGAAGAGGAGAAAGGTAGGCATATTGTGTGTGCAAGAGACCAAGTGGAAGGGAAGTAAGAGCAGGAGCATCGGCGGTGGCTTCAAGTTGTTTTATCATGGTGAGGACAGGAAGAGAAATGGTGTTGGGGACATTTTAAACTAAGAGTATGTTAAGGGTGTGTTGGAGGTTATCCAAGTGTCTGAAAGGGTGATGAGTGTGAAGTTGGAAATTGAAGGGGTGGTGATGAATATCATCAGTGCATATGCCCCACAGGTAGGTTGTGTGATGGAGGAGAAAGAAAATTTCTTGAGACAGATGAGGTGGTGGAGAGTGTGCCCAAGCATGAAAGAGTGGTGATCGGAGCGGACCTCAATGGGCATGTTGGCATAGGGAAATTAAGTGATGAGGAAGTAATGGTAAATATGGTATCAAGGACAGGTATGTGGAAGGACAGATGGTAGATAATTTTGCAAAAAGGATGGAAATGGCTGTGGTGAATACCTATTTTAAGAAAAGGGAGGAGCACAGGGTAACATATAAAAGTGGACTCAGGTGGACTACATTCTGTGTAGGAGATACGAGCTAAAATAAATTGGAAACTGTAAGGTGGTGGCAGGAGAGAGTGTAGTTAAACAGCACAGGATGGTGGTTTGTAGGATGACTTTAGAGGTGAAGAAGAGAGTGAGAGCTCAACAAAGGATCAGATGGTGGAAGCTGAAGAAGGAAAACTGTTGTGTGAAATTCAGTGAGCAGGTGAGAGAGGCACTGGATGGAGGAGAAGCAATTTGGGACAACTGGAAAAGTACTGCAGATGTGGTGAGGGAGACAGCTAGGAAGGTACTGGTTGTGACAACTTGACAGCAGAAGGAAGACAAAGAGACTTGTGATGGAATGAGATGTTCAGGAAAGCATAAGGAAAAAGAGTTGGGGTAGTCAGAGAGAAGAAGAAAGTAGTTCAAGGAGATGCAGCATGAGGCAAATTTTAGAAGTGGCAAAAGGTAAGGAAAAGGCATATATATCAGGATTGTCAAACAGAGAAGGCTGGAGACAAAAGTAGGACTCGACAGAGAAGCTTTGGTTCAAAGAGGCATTTACTGAATAAATCAGTGGGGTCCGGTACACAGAGAGGCAGTCCAAGAGAAGCAAACAGATCAGAATCATCAGGCAAAGGGCGTGGTCAGTATAAACCGGCAGGTGGTCAAAACACAACGTGGCAGCAGGACTTGAGAACACAATGAACAGAGCTAGAAGCCAAGGCACAAGGCACAACTATCAGGTGAAAAACCAGTGCAACCAGTGGGACTTAAAAACACCTAGTGATGAGCTGCAGATTGGAAACACGTGAGGAAAGATCCAGAACAGTACGGGTAGTGTACGGGTAGTGCAGGACGGGTAGTGCAGGACGGGTAGTGCAGGACATGAACAAGGACAGTGTGACAGCGGTGAGATGTACAGCAGGAGTGACAGACTTATTCAAGGTGGAGGTGGGATTACACCAAGGATCAACCCTGAGTCATTTCTTGTTTGCAAACATGATGGGCAGGTTGACATATGAGATCAGACAGGAGTCTCCATGGACTATGATGTTTGCAGATGATATTGTGATCTGTAATGAAAGTAGAGAGCAGGTTGAGTCTAGCCTGGAAATGTGGAGATATGCTCTGGACAGAAGGGGAATGAAAATCAGTAGGAGCAAGACTGAGTACATGTGTGTGAATGACAGGGAACCCGGTGGAATAGTGCAGTTACAAGGAGTAGAAGTGGTGAAAGTAGATTAGTTTAAATACTTGGAGTCAACTGTTCAAGGTATGGAGAATGTGGTAGAGAGGTAAAGAAGAGAGTGCTGGTAGTGTGGAGAAAGGTGGCAGGTGTGATTTGTGACCATAAAATATCAGCAAGAGTGAAGGAGAAAGTTTAAAGACAGTAGTGAGACCAACTATGTTGTACGGTTTAGAGACGGTGACACTAACAAAAAGACAGGAGGCAGAGCTGAAGATGTTGCGATTCTCTTTGGGAGTGACAAGAATGGACAGGATTACTTTCTCTTAGGCATTGTGGCGAGGAAGATTGTCTTTTGATCAGTTCCTGGATAGGATGATGGATGTGGGGAAAATCTACATCCAGAGTCAATCTAGAAACGTCCGTGCATGGGTTTGTTTAATGCAGGCATGTCGTTGTACGCAGTCACACACATGGCCCTTGACAGATCCTAAGCCTTGTCCAATAGCTGGGAAGTCTCAGAGTCAGAGTTTGAGGACCTGTTGCAGCCTTCATCCACCTGCACAGCCGTTGGGTTACAAGCCATCACCTCCTCCAACTGATCCCCTGTTGAGGACTTCTTGTATCACCAGAGCCATCTCGTGTTCAGGGTTCCTGTTCGGCCATAGCACCCACGTGGCACACAAGGTCCCCACTTCATTTCAGCCCAACAGGCAATCCCCGACTTGACGCGTTACCAAGTGTGGATGTGAACGAGAGGTTGGATTTTGACACCTTTTCTGTCTTAGGAAGCAAGGCTCAAATAGCAGTTTAATCTGTAGTATATCACTCGTTGGCATAAATGAGTAATAAATCAGCTGTGTTTCTATTAAGTAGACCAACATCAGTCATCTCAGAATGTAAAGATGCTTCTGAGAAATTACAGAAAGTTTGACCTTCATAAAAAGCCTTGAGGGAAAAAAACTTTCTACAGTACCACCTGAGCTATATTTGGATTTTGTTTCAACAACTGGGGTGTTTTTTTTTCTTGCTAATATGTGCCTCACTGCTTTGATAGAATAGTTTCCCCTGTTACATCAAAATACACGGCCAGTTTCACCAGTGCAATATTTTACAGCGTGCAGCACAGAGGAGTGTGCCCTGAGGAGCTCCGATGTGCTATAATGTACAACATTATGTGTCAAGTGAAGCTGAAATAAACTGAAAGCAACCTTTAAATATGAAACTATGACAATTACAAATTGAATAATGAGTCTTTCTTATAATAAAACTGTGACAGAATTTTTGCTGTAATGCTGATTGGAGTTCACCTACCATGTCACTTAAATGACTTTGTATCTCTGATGCCTTACATTTGCTTTTTGGTGCCAGTGCTGCACTGAAATAAACACTGAAATAAGCGTACATCTGGAGGTTCTGCAATATGATGCATTTCAGAGTTAAACACACGTTTACGTGAGGCTTCATGTCAGTGATTTGTTTGCTTTATTTGTTTCAAAAATCAATTGCAAAAACTTTAGATAAATGTCAATTTTTCAATATAATCATCTGATGAAATATTTTTACTGTCAAAACTGATAAAATGCGACCTCATTTATAAAACAATAAAATAATTGTGTGAGTATTGTACAATTTTTAACATAGACATGTCTTTCCGTAATCCATCTACTGTCTATATCCTCTTACTTCAATTAAGGGTCATGGTGGAGGTGGAGCCTATCCCAGCAGTCATAGGGTATTCTGGTAATGAAATTACTGATTCTGTTTAGGTCGTCTTATGGAATTTGTAATAAATTCAGTGTTGTTTGGTTATGCTTTGAAAATATGTTGTCATTGTTTGTCATCAGGGCAGCACGGTGGCTTAGTGGTTAGCACTGTTGCCTCACAGCGAGAAGGTCATGGGTTCAATTTCTGTGGCCTTTCTGTGTGGAGTTTGCATGTTCTCCCCGTGTTTGCGTGGTTTCCTCCGGGTGCTCCGTTTCCTCCCACATCCAAGACATGCGGGTTGGGTGGATTGGAATCTTTAAAATTGTCCTTAGGTGTGCGTGTGGGTGTGTCTGTTTGTCTATTTGTGGCCCTGTGACAGACTGGCGTCCTGTCCTGGGTGTACCCCGCCTCACGCCCTATGACTGCTGGGATAGGCTCCAGCCCCCCGCAACCCTTAATTGGACTAAGCGGTAGAAGATGGATGGATGGATGGATGGATGTTTGTCATCAGTTGTTTTGGGTTGCATTATAAAGAATTTTTTTCTTCTTATCTCCCCGTATGAAATACGGCCGATCTAGCGACCAGCATATACGTCTGTCTGTTCCTTTTCACTTGTTAGTGCAATATCTCAAGAACCAATAGACCAATTTAATTAATATTTACCATAAGCATGTACTTAGGTGATCCCCCAACACCAGTTGATTACAGTGACCTCGAGGCTAATTTCAAAGTCACAGTAAGATATTTAATAAGATATTCAAGATATGGTCATTGCCACCCTTGTGGCAAAGGCCATCGAGCTATCATTGACCAGTTTCATTCATATTTAGCATAAGGATGTACTTGGGTGATCCCTGACACTTTGTATAACTGATTTTTGGGGACTGGGGGGATATGTCATCTCCTGATGACTCTTGTTTAAATATGAAAATGAAGTTTGGAATTTTATAGAACAGGTTTATCAAAAACAACAAAAATCTAATTAGATTTTTGTTGGAATAGGAACATTTTCTATTTTAAGACATTTTCTGTTGACACCCAGATAAAGGAGGGAAAGCATCAAACACTACATTATTTCTAAAGTCGAGTGTTTTTAAAATGTTTCATAGACTTGAAATATACAGCTGGATGTCATCTGCATAAATATAGAAAGTTTTGCTTTCTGAACTGAAACTGAAGACAAGAGGACCCAAAACTGAGTCCTGAGGAACCCCAAGACACTTGGTTATGCGATACAAAAAACAAACCTCTGTGCTCAAATTGATTCACCAAAATTTCATGCTTCATCATAGAAACTGAAGCAGTGATTTATTTATTTATTTATGCTGTTAGGCAATGGATCACTTTCGTACTACATTCTGGAACTAGTAGATTCATTGTGTGCCAAGACAAACTTTGACAAACATCTGACTTTTCATCCAGGATAATCAACACATTAAAATTTCACCATTGTCCACACTGTAGCACATGACATATCTTTACAACTAAAGGACCCACATCCAGTCAGGAAGCTGTTTGTAATTTTTAGTTTACTACATCTTCATTATCACTCGGTACAGTCAGTGTTCTCCCTTATTTGTGCACTTATTTCTGTCCCTTATATGTGATTTATAAATGTCAGATTAGTCCTGTATTTGTTTCAGTGCAGGAAACCAGGGATCAACATCATAGAGACGTATTTTTCATTTTGACTTTGTTTAGTGTTGCCACATTCAGCTATTGATGCATTCATTTAAAAACGGAAGCTTGCCGCTGAGAACCATCCGCTCATGCTGCTGCATCTCCATGGTAAAGTATTACTTCTGGTTGGTTTGAGGTGCTGATTATATGGTATGGAGACAATCACAGCTTCAGTCCTGTGTGTAGGATAGCTTAGTAAGAGGTCCTCTGATGATGGCCAGCTGGTCTGTAATCTTAAGATGAAATGACTCACTTGCTTGGTATCTTCATTTACTCAATAACTAATGGATGATGGAGCTAAAGACAGAGAGGTGATCTGACAGAAGAAATCGGGGGAGACAAACAGAGGGCACACTCTTACACCTCTCTATATAAATGTTACACATTGTGTAACATTTCCACCTGATGGACTGTATTCACGTATATCATATACTGTATGGTTTGTCATGTAACTGCAATTGGGTGCCTCCTCTTCAGTCTTTACCCCAACATTCCACGGTTACTGGGAAGACTGGATATGGATTCTGCAGCACTGCAGGTCAAGATGTGCAGCCAGTGTCTTCCACCACTGATAAGATTGAGATTTTTACATATTTTATGATTTCACTGTTAATTAATATACAAATAATGAATGTTTATGAGTTCAATGGTATGAATATTTCTTGAGGTGAAAGCTGGAATGTTCCATTGGAGTCCAAAATTGTGTTCAGTCAACTTGGAAAAACAGTTACAGCCCCAATTCCAATGAAGTTGGGATATTGTGTGAAATGTAAATAAAACAGAATACAATGATTTGCAAATCCTCTTCAACCTATATTCAATTGAATACACCACAAAGCCAAGATATTTAATGTTCAGACTGATAAACTTTATTGTTTTTGTGCAAATATTTGCTCATTTTGAAATGGATGCCTGCAACACATTTAAAAAAAGCTGGGACAGTGGTATGTTTACCACTGTGTTACATCACCTTTCCTTCTAACAACACTCAATAAGCGTTTGGGAACTAAGGACACTAATTGTGAGCATCAGATATTTATTTCTTTATTCTAACATGATTTCTGTTAAAAGAAAAATGCTGGAAATCCTTTTCTTAAGCACTACTCTTTTCTACTACTACAAGCAACAGGTTTACCATCATGTCCCACAACAGACTGTGCTCAAGGTTCTTGAAATGGAACAATGTCTCTCCGTGGTGGACATTTATCATTAATGCAAGTACAACCCCAATTCCAATGAAGTTGGAAAGTTGTGTAAAATGTAAATAAAAACACAATACAATGACTTGCAAATCCTCTTCAACCTATATTCAATTGAATACACCACAAAGACAAGATATTTAATGTTCAAACTGATAAACTTTATTGTTTTTGTGCAAATATTTGCTCATTTTGAAATGGATGCCTGCAACACATTTCAAAAAAGTTGGGACAGGGCAACAAAAGACTGGGAAAGTTGATGAATGCTCAAAGAACACCTGTTTCGAAACAGGTGAGTGCCATAGTTGGGTATAAAAGGAGCATCCCAAAAAGGTTCAGCAGTTCACAAGCAAAGATGGGGCGAGGATCACCACTTTGTGAACAACTGCGTGAAAAAAATAGTCCAACAGTTTAAGAACAATGTTTCTCAATGTTCAATTGCAAGGAATTTAGGGATTCCATCATCTACAGTCCATAATATAATCAGAAGATTCAGAGAATCTGGAGAACTTTCTACACGTAAGCAGCAAGGCCAAAAACCAACACTGAATGCCCGTGACCTTCGATCCCTCAGGCAGCACTGCATTAAAAACTGACGTCATTGTGTAAAGATCTTACTGCGTGGGCTCAGGAACACTTCAGAAAACCATTGTCAGTTAACACAGTTCATCGCTACATCTGAAAGTGCAAGTTAAAACTCTACCATGCAAAGTGAAAGTCATACATCAACAACATCCAGAAACGCCGCCACCTTCTCTGGACCCAAGCTCATTTGAAATGGACAGACACAAAGTGCAAAAGTGTGCTGTGGTCTGATGAGTCCACATTTCAGATAGTTTTTGGAAGTCATGGACGTTGTGTCCTCTGGACAAAAGGAAAGATCATCCAGATTGTTACCGGCACAAAGTTCAAAAGCCAGCATCTGTGATGGTATGGGGGTGTGTTAGTGCCCATGACATGGGCATCTTACACATCTGTGATGGCACCATCAATGCTGAAAGGTACATCCAGGTTTTGGAGCAACACATGCTGCCATCCCAGCAACGTATTTTTCAAGGACGTCCCTGCTTATTTCAGCAAGACAATGCCAAGCCGCATTCTGCACATGTTACAACAGCGTGGCTTCGTAGTAAAAGAGTGCGGGTACTAGACTGGCCTGCCTACAGTACAGACCTGTCGCCCATTGAAAATGTGTGGCGCATTATGAAGCACAAAATACGACAACGGAGACCCCGGACTGTTGAACAACTGAAGTCGTACATCAAACAAGAATGGGGAAGAATTCCAACTATAAAGGTTCAACAATTAGTGTCCTCAGTTCCCAAACACTTATTGAGTGTTGTTAGAAGGAAAGGTGATGTAACACAGTGATAAACATACCACTGTCCCAGTTTTTTTGAAACATGTTGCAAGCATCCATTTCAAAATGAGCAAATATTTGCACAAAAACAATAAAGTTTATCAGTTTGAACATTAAATATCTTGTCTTTGTGGTGTATTCAATTGAATATAGGTTGAAGAGGATTTGCAAATCATTGTATTTGTTTTTATTTACATTTTGCACAATGTCCCAACTTCATTGGAATTGGGGTTGTAGATATGCTTCCAAAAAAAAGACTGTCTAGTTCCTCAGTCCAGCAAAAAACCATGTCAGAATTTTGTCCAGGTTTTCATCCTAACAACTCTTCATGCCTCCAGACGGCTTATAGCTGAGTGGATTTGTTTTTTTGTGTGTGTGTGTGTTAGAAGGATTAGCACTGTCAGTTAACTCGTTCAAATCATCATCCGTTAGCAAAACAAACTCCGCCATTTTTAGCTAAACGCCACACCCCACTAGTGTGTGCATGGGCGGGGTTTGCAGTGTGCAATTTGCCCTATTGAGGTTTCATATCCCGCAAAATCTTTGAAGAGGGCGCTGCGCTGTGAGATGTCAGGAACAATGAAAAATGCATTGAGACGCTCAATAAGACTACAATTTAACCGCTGCACACGGACAACAGCATTAACATCGCAACATAAAACGCTCTGTATATTGTGCTTAAAACTCTTGTAAATATATTATCTGGGTTTTTTAGACATTATTGTGTTTGTTTTATGTAAATATGTGAAAAGCTCAGGTTGTTTCTCCATTATTTTTAATGGGAATGCTATGAGCAGCTATCGCTTCCTGTTCATGTCCTTCTGGGGGAAAGTGAAGTTTGCTCTTTAACGTCCTGCTTATTGTCCTTGACAGCACTGTTTGTCCAGTTTGTTCCAGAGAAATATATATATATATATATATATATATATATATACACACATATATTATTATATATATAATATTTATATATATATATATATATATATATACACACATATATATCACACATATATATATATATATATATATATATATATATATATATATATATACACACATATATATACACACATATATACACACATATATATATATATATATATATATGTGTGAAATTCGGTTTGCCTTTATTAAATTCCACGCAGGTTAAATGTAGCAGACACGGATTATTTGGAATATTTGTTTTAGCAAGTTTTCAGGGTTTCATGCGTGCACTCTCTTACTAACATGATGAAAAGCATAAAAAAATACATTTTGGTCATATAATGTTCATTTGCAATTTTCGTCGTGGTTTCTCTATGTTGTTTTGACTATAGTGACTCTCTGGTGTGCAAGGGATTATGGGATATCTCAATAGGGCGAATGGTACAAAACGCATGGAACCAAATTTGCACGGTAAATGTAACACAACACAAATGGGATGAATAATCCATGTCACATGACATATAAAGCACCAATCAAATGACAAAGATCCCCTCAGCAACTGGGCAACTCCACATTACATGGAGAAATGTGGCAGGGGGGATTTGAACCCGGAACCTTCTGCACTGAAACCAAGCGCATTAACCATTTGGCCACCACCCCTGCATAGCAATTTGTACTTGGTGCATCTGCATCATAATCAAGCTGGAGCCATCTGCAGGACTGGAGGAGTACAACATGTACTGCAAAACTACACTGAATGAAACAGAAGCTGGGCTGATGATACTGAAGCTTGTGATGGGATAAATGTGATATCACAGTTTCTGGTGTTTTATTTCTGGTCACTGGGTTTTGCCGTCTCTAGTCTATAGTTTATGCCATGTGTATTTTTTTTTTTATTGCTCTCTGGTGTTTCTCCTCTGTGTTATTCATTCCTCACTTTTCTTTAGTGACGCTCTCTTCCATGTTATTTATTCCTCCGGCTCTCTTTGCGATATTCTACAGTGTTTATTATTTCTGGTGCTGTTAATCTAACATCTTCTCTATGTATATTCCAGAACGATTGTACTTCTTGTGCACTGCTTTCCAGGTTCACCTTTCTCTGCTTCCGCTGTAACTGTTTGCTGGCCTTTATAACCATCACTTTGTGTACTGCCTCACCAGATTGTCTAGCTTCATGCCTGCTCTTTCTCATGTTGTTTCTCTGTGTTTGCCTCTATGTTACTGACCCACGCTGTCATTCTGTAGCTGTGTCCCAATTCAGGGGCTGCATCCTTCTAGGCTGTATTTGTCAGCCACATACATCATAAGTGGCGTAAATAGGCTGTTTCATTTTGAAGGCTTCTTGGAATGCGGTCGATGACTGCAGACCCCCCCCCCCCCCCCCCCCCCCCAAAAAATGAAAGATACAAGTGTATCTCAAACAATCCTACCTGAAAAAAATAGTTGGTAAAGAAGGTAGTGTCAGGCTCCAAATGTACAGTTGCAAATAAATAACGTTTTAAAGGAGTGGTGGTGGCCAAGTGGTTAAGCCCTTGTTTCCGGTCTCGGAAGGCCGGCTCTTCAGTCTATTTAGGGTGTAGACTTGCAAACACCTGAATTTGGGACACAACCAGAGTTTGCTTAGTTAGGCTGCCAAGTTTGGTCGTACCAGAGGACCACTCTGGTAGGACTAATCTTTGAGTTTTGAAGCTTTGCTTGTGTTTTTGGATAACTCTTCTCTCTCCTGAGGTACACAGTTGCCTGTTTTGTACCTGACCAGAGCCTGTTAAAGTGGCAAATCTTCTTGTCTGCAACTTCATAGACAATTGCTTGGTACAGACTGTTCCTTTTGTCTGCACACTCACAGCTTGCTAAGATTGACTGTAATAAACTAGCCTTTTACCTTTGTTGTGGTTCTCTGCGTTGGGGGTCATCTATTGTGCCATTACATATTGTTCTGCAACAATAGTCTGCATCAAATGAGGGAAAGTAAAGACAGACGGACTAAAACAAAACAAGGTGTATGAAAGACTGTCCAAAGCAAATTATTAAGTAATGAAGAAAAATAGTTTTGGAGTCAGATTGTCTCTTTTTTATTTCTTCTGCCAAGGAGGTTAGTTGGTTAGCTGGATTCTGCAAAATTGGATGAAATTATTTTAGTGAAACATGAAGCAGGGTGGAGGATTTCACTGTAGACCAAGAAAGAACATATTAAACTGTGGTGCACATCTAATTCAGTGGATATATCAAAGGAAGGCAAAGAGGATCAAAGTGTGGCAATGAAAATCAAAGGTCATCAAGCAAGATACAAGGGCACATTAAAGATCAATGGACAATGAACAGGATCAAAGCTTGGCAATAAAAATCAAAGGTCAGTAAGCAGGATAAAAGGTCAGCATTTGATCAAAGGGGAAGAACATGATCAAAGATGAATGATTCGGATTAACGACAATCACGATTAAAGATGAGGTTCACCTGCCAGCATTCAAATTAGGATCAAGATTATGAACAGAATCAAAGTTGAGTGTTCAGATACCATGATAATCTGTCCATTGGTGTACTTTGACCCATATTCAGATTATGATCCAGATCTGGTGGGCAAAATTTATAAAGTTCATTGTGAGGGAGCATCAACTGACATTTTAGCCATATGGCACATTTCCCTGCACATGATCCAGCATGCAGATGCCTCAATGTTAAAACCCCTAGTGGCTGGAGAGACACACCCACATTTCACCTGGTTGCTGCAGATCGGTGGAGCATTTTAGAGGTGTGGGGTTGGACCATTGT